>NC_083897.1:37797234-38096793 GCF_032452875.1 Bos javanicus | reverse complement strand
CACATACCATATGTGAAATAGATGACCAGTCCAAGTTTGATGCATAAAACAGGGCACTCAAAGCCAGTGCACTGGGACAATCCAGAAGGATGGGATGGGGAGGGAGGTAGGAGAGGGGTTTGGGATGGGGAACACATGTACACCCATGGCTAATTTATGTCGATGTATGGCAAAAATCACCAGAATATTGTAAAGTAATTAGCCTCCAATTAAAATACATAAATTAATTTAAAAAAACCAAGGTCTTACTGTGGAGCACAGAGAACTATACTCAATATCCTGTGATAGATCATAATGGAAAAGAATATAAAAAAGAATGTATATAAGTGTATAACTGAGTCACTTTGCTGGACAGCAGAGATTGGCACAACATTGTAAATCAGCTATACTTCAATAAAAATTTAAAAGGAAAGTGGAAAAAAAAAGAATGAAGGTGAAATAAGTACCTTTTGAGACAGATGAAAGCTAAGAAAATTCACCAATAGATCTGTACTAAAAGAATGCTAAAGAATATCTTTCCACATGAAGAAATATGATAGTAGAGGGAAATCTTGGTATTTGGGTAGAGATGAGGAACACCAGAAATGGTAAATATGGGTGTAAACATTTAAACATGGACATGAATTTGAGCAAACTCCAGGAGATAGTGGAGGACAGAGGAGCCTGGCATGCTGCAAGCCATGGGGTCGCCAAGAGTCGGAAACGACTTAGTGACTAAACAGCAACAACAGGCATTTAAACATTAAAAAATACTTGTTTGCTCTTAATTTCTTTATTATACATATGGCTATTAAAAGTTGTAATAGCAAGTATATTGTAAGCTTTACAATCCATGTAGATATAATATATATGGTAACTATATCATAAAAGATGGGGTAGAGCAGGAATGAGGGCTCAGGATGAAGGGGACACCTATGGCCGATTCATATTTATGCATGGCAGAAAACACCACAATATTGTAAATTATATTGTAGAAATGTCCGTACATTTATGTGAAGTGGTACAATGTTAACCACAATCAGGCAGTGAAAAATTAAAGATATCCAATAAGTCCCCTACAGAAGAGCATTCAAGTGGGGAACTCTCAAAGATGTGAATGTATATTCACATGTTCAATCATGTAAGTTAGCTCACCTTTCTGGTGTAAATTGTCATGTGTGAGCACCCTCTACAAGTGGATGTACTTTAGTGTACTTTACTGTACAGTACTGTATGGAGTACAGTATCTGTATTTCAAGCCCAGGATGCCCAGACTCAATCATAAAAGCAGTGGCAATGTAGCCAGTACTGAGAAGAAGTCCCAAGCGATAACAATGGAAACAAAAGTGAAAATAATGGAGAGAGGGAGCAAGGTGAAAGGTGGTAGATGTCACTTGTTCTTATAACATGACTCATTCAACCACTGGATGATTCTAAAGCATTATGACAAAATCACAGAACATGCGAAGTTGGCTGTGTCAATGATGTGAACAATAATATGGCAGAAGTGTGAAAAAGTGATGGAGGAGCTAGAGAAAGAGAAATGTCTCAGAGTGTGAATGCAAGATCAGCATCAGTGTTAAGTCCACTCAGTTTAATGCTGATTCAAGAGAAAGGTGACAGCCTGGAGGGATAGGGGGAGGGACGTGGGAGCAGATTTCAGAATGGAGGGGACACATGTATACCTATGGCCAATTCATATTTATGCATGGCAAAAATCATCATAACACTGCAAAGTAATTATCTTCCAATTAAAATAAATAAATAAAAAGAGAGAAAGCTAAAAGCCTTTATGAAATAATTACCTCAGGCAGGAAAAAAGGGAACATAGGGACAAAAATAGATGGAAAGACAGTGCTATGTATTGAATGTTTGTAAACGCCCCGCCAATTCACCTATTAAATTCTAACCCCCAAAGCAATGAGATTTGGAAGTGGGGCCTTGGGAAGTGATTAGCCCACGAGGGTGGAACCCTAACGAAAGAGATTAGTGACTTTATAAAAGGGACACCAGAGAGTTCCCTCATCCTCTTTCTGCCATGAGAGAAGATGGCTAGTTGATAAAACTAGACAAAAACCAGTAATATACAGAACAGCATTATGAAATTATCAGTCACAGTATAAGATGAACTATAACAGGCTTCCTAGGTGGCACTAGTGGTAAAGAACCTGCCTGCCAATGCAGGAGACTAAGAGGTGCAGGTTCGATCCCTGGGTCGGGAAGATTTGCAGTATTCTTGCCTGGAGAATCCCCACAGACACAGGAGCCTGGTGGGCTATAGTCCATAGGGTTGCAAAGAGCCAGACACGACTGAAGCAACTTAGCACGCACTTAAAGAGAAATTAACCAATTTGCCAGCGATGGGTTTTCCATCTGCAAGTTTACTTTTGCAACTCAGCTGCCTTGCAGGGAGACCTTTTGATTGGTGGAAAGCAAATGAAGTGACATGAAAGTCGCTCAGTCATGTCCTTCTCCAGGGGATCTTCCCAGCCCAGGGATCGAACCCAGGTCTCCCACATTGCGGGCAGTTTTTTACCATCTGCGCCATCAGGGAAGCCATCTTTGCTTCCCGGGGGGCCAGGCCTTGGAACATCAAGTCCTTAGTGCTCACCGCTTGTTGATACAGTAGCAAAGAGCCTCCTCTCGTGCGTTTCTCGTCCAATCATTTTCCTTGTAAACAGCTGCCTAGGCCTTTCCCCCTCATCTTCCTCGGGCTTCCGGGAGCACGGAGGAAACCCAGGTGGCATTCGCACAGAGGGCTCGGAATAGTGTGCTGCACGGTTCCTGGCTGCGCTGCTGAGCCGAGTTCTTCAGACCCTTCTGAGTGGGATTCGAGAGTCAGACAAAGTAAGTAGACAGGCGGGGACTTTGCTGGGGTCTGGACTCCGCAGTTACCAGGGGTCCCGGCTGGGGGTCCCTTAGCTGTCCCAGCAAGGAGTGGAGGTAGGGGGGAGGGCCAACACATACTAGATTGGGAATCCGGGTGAGGCCACAGACAGCGGCAGGCTTCAGAGGGGCTGAGGGAAGGGTTTCCTCAGTGTAGGGGTTCTGAGGGGAGGACCGCTGGCTGCCAGGGTGGCTGGTGGGGGGGGCGTTATGGTTTGGGGGTGCAGAGGGTGGCTAATGGTTAAACTTGGGGGTCTCAGAAGGAAGGGCTTCCTGCTGAGCGGGTGAGGCCTACTTTGGGGGCCAGAAGAGAGTATTACTGGCTGAGGGAGTGGGGAGGACGTGAGAGGGGGTCCCCCATGCTGAGACATGAAGGGAACATGAGGAAAGGGCTAATGTCTGCCCCCTGTGGTGGAAAGAAGGGGCTGAGGGGAGGGGGTGGATGGGGTGGACTCGTGGATGCGGTTTGGAAACCGTTAGGGGAGGTACCAGCTCTGCGGGGGGCGGGGCGGGGGGAGAGGACGTTGGTGGCCGCAAGGGAGCTCTGGCTCCCTTCTGGGATGGGGAGGGGAAGAGGGGGAGTCTCTACATGGGTGAGATAGTGTGAAATAGTGCTTGTGGGAGGACTCTCCGGTGTGGGGAGGTGAGAGGGGAAGTCTGATCTCTAAACATGTGGTGGCGCCCTGCTTCCAGGGCCTAGAGGAGAGCACCGCCAAGTGGCAGGGTAGGGGAGTGTAGTTGAAGGGGGCGAGGAGGAGCCGCCTGGCCATGTGCAGTGAATGAGGCTGAGACTGGCGGCGCTGGAGCTGCTGTGATCTGGTGGAGGCTGTTTGCTGTTGCAAATGGATTTGTGGGGGTTCTGGGGGGTGCTCTGGCGCACTGTATTAGGAACGGAGAGGTTCCAGGTCGCCAGAATTGCAGTGGTGGGAGGGGCGGGGCCCTGGTCTCCACACAAAATACAGGTTCTTCACGAGGGTGCTTTGTACATTCACCGGGATACACCACACCTAAATTTAAAAGTATTGCAATTTTACATGATAAGTTCTCTTACCACAGGGGAATTTTATTTGATGTTAATAATGATAATATATCTTTAAATACTGGGAAATCCTTGGATTGAAGGAAAAAAATCACAAAGGGACTTAGAAAATATTTCAAACTGAATAATGAAAAAACACAACTTACCCAAATTAGTGGGGGGCAGCTAAAGAAGCAATAGGAGGATAATGTATTGCTCTAAATGCTTATGTTAGAAAAGAATGAGGACATAAAATCAGTGACCTAACAGTCCCTATAGAGATGCTAAAAGAAGAAGAGCGAAAGAAGCATAAAATGAGTTGACTGAAGTAATAATTGGGCTAAGAAAGGAAGTTGGTGATAGAAAGCAAATTATGGACACGATAAACCAAGCCATATGTTTGTTTGTTTTTTTTTTAAAAAGGGCAACAAAACTGAGAAAGCCCTAGAAAGATGAATCAAGGAAAAATACAAAGAATGCTAAACACCAATATTAGGAATGAAAGAGGGCTAACACTACAGGCCAGATGTACAGTAAAAAGAGAATATAGGGCTATGATAGAAAAAATTACGCTAAAAAACTTGAAAAATTCCTTGGGAAAAAGGCAACTTCCTAAAACTGATGTCAGAAATGTAGAAAATGTTTTGTTTTGTAAATATATATTTATTGTTTTACAGAATTTTGTGGCTTGTTTTGTAAATACACTTAATTTATCAGAAAAGTTTCCTAAAACCAAACAAACAAAACAGGTTGGGGCAGTGCTCCAAGCTGCTGCTGTGAGGGGCAGTGGGGTGGGCTGTGTGGCCCAAACATTGTTCTCTCCCCTTTGCACACATAAGCCTATTCCCACAATTCAAAAGTCTGTGCACACCCCTTTAATCACTTTCTCCACCTTCAGGTCCTCAAAAATGGTGAAGCCACTGGCGCTGCTGCGAGACTGGTGCAGGTGGATGGGCGTGAATGAGGAGCGCTCTGTGCTCCTCCTGGGCATCCCAGATGACTGTGAAGACCAAGAATTCAGGGATGCCGTGCAGGCTGCCCTGGGCCCCCTGGGCAGATACCGAGTGCTGGGCAAAGTCTTCAGAAAGGATCTGGGGTCGAAGATTGCTTTGGTCGAGTTTGCTGAGTATTTAAGCCGAAGCTTGATCCCCCGGCAAATACCAGGCAAAGGGGGACCCTGGATTGTTGTCTGCCTGCCCCAGGCCCCTGATGCTGAATCACAAGATAGACCCAATTTCCCTGCACAGCCCCAGAGACGAGCAGTGGTTGGTAGGGTAGGTGAGGCAAGAGCCACAGGTGATGTAGGAGGAACAGGTGAGGTAGGAGCAGCAGGTGTGGAGGGAGCCGCAGGAGATGTTGGAGGAACAGGTGAGGTAGGAGCAGCAGGTGAGGAGGAAGCCACAGGTGATGTTGGAGGAACAGGTGAGGTAGGAGCAGCAGGTGAGGAGGGAGCTGCAGGAGATGTTGGAGGAACAGGTGAGGTAGGAGCAGCAGGTGAGGAGGGAGCTGCAGGTGATGTTGGAGGAACAGGTGAGGTGAGAGCAGCAGATGAGGAGGGAGCTGCAGGTGATGTTGGAAGAACAGGTGAGGTAGGAGCAGCAGGTGAGGAGGGAGCTGCAGGTGATGTTGGAGGAATAGGTGAGGTAGGAGCAGCAGGTGAGGAGGAAGCCACAGGTGATGTTGGAGGAACAGGTGAGGTAGCAGCAGGTGAGGAGGGAGCTGCAGGAGATGTTGGAGGAACAGGTGAGGTAGGAGCAGCAGGTGAGGAGGGAGCTGCAGGTGATGTTGGAGGAATAGGTGAGGTAGGAGCAGCAGGTGAGGAGGGAACCTCAAAGGAGGGAACCTCAAGTGAGAATGGACCCACAGGTGAGGAGGGAGCTGCAGGTGAGATAGGAGACGCAGGTGAGGAGAGAGCTGCAGGTGAGATAGACGCAGGTGAGGAAGGAGCTGCAGGTATGGAGGAAGCTGCAGGTGAGAATGGACCCACAGGTGAGGCGGGAGCCTCAAGTGAGAATGGGCCCGTCTGTGAGGAGGGAGCCACAGATGAGGAGGGAGCCGCAGGGGAGGCAGGAGCTGCAGGGCAGGCAGGAGCTGGCTTCGAGGGACGAGCTACCAGTGAGGCAGGTGGTACAGGTGAGGAAGGCACTGCAGATGAGGAAGGGGCTGCAGATGAGGCAGGTGGTATAGGTGAAGCAGACACTGCAGATGAGGCCGGGGTAGCCGGTGAGGCAGGAGCTGAGAGTGAGGCCAGAGCTGAAGATGAAGCAGGAACATCTGATGAGGAGGGAGCGGCAGGTGATACGGGAGTTGCAGGTGTGGCCGGATCTCTGAGCCTGGCAGGAGCAGCCGGGGAGGCAGGAGTTCCCATGGAGGCTGCAGCTGCAGGCATCGCCGGAGCCATGGATGAGCCACGGGCCCGGTCCCCTCAGTGGTGGCTGGCCTTGGAGCCCGTGCTAGAGAATATGGGCTACCTAGAGCTGAGAACCTTCTCCGGGATGGAAGAGCCGGACGAAGGGGAAGAGTCCTTTGAGAGCTGGCTGG
The DNA here is from genome assembly GCF_032452875.1 of Bos javanicus. Classification (NCBI taxonomy): domain Eukaryota; kingdom Metazoa; phylum Chordata; class Mammalia; order Artiodactyla; family Bovidae; genus Bos; species Bos javanicus. The sequence goes on along the minus strand of NC_083897.1, from coordinate 38,090,369 downwards.
ATCATGCCAACGACATGCTGTACCTGTGGCGCCATGTGACCGAGATGGAGCGGAGGAGGCGGCTGGTGGAGAGCTTGGGGGGTCCGGCGCTGGATCTCCTGTGCAGCCTTCTGGAGGAAGATCCCAACCTGACAGCCCAGGATTGCCTGACAGCGCTGGTGGAGGCGTTTGGGAGCAAGGATCCCCGGGTGACCGCTCGGCTGAAGTTCATGATGTGTGCCCAGCGGCCCCAGGAGAGCCTCTTTGCCTTTGTGATGCGCCTAGAAGGCCTGCTGCAGTTGGCCCTGGGCAAGGGGGCTGTGCACCCAGCCATTGCAGATCAGCTGCGTGCCCGGCAGGTGCTCATGCGGGCCCGGCCCAACAACCTGATGCAGAACAAGCTGAAGAGGATGCGGATGGAGAGAAGACCCCCCAGCTTCGTGGCGATGCTGCAGCTCATCCGGGAGACGGAGACCTGGGAGACCGACCCAGCGATGGGTGAGCAGCTCCCAGTGGAGGAGGAGGCCCATGGGGTCCTCGGAGACCTGGCTGCTGCCCTAGGCCATGTGATCATCACTGAGGGCGCAGCTGCAGGTGGAAGTGAGGCCTCCCCAGCCAGTGGAGATACCTCTGCCCAGGTTGCCTTTTCCAAGGAAGGTGGTGTCGAGGCCCTCCCAACGCGTGAAGAGGCCAGTAAGGCAGTTGGCAGCAGCGCCGAGGTTGCCCAGGCTGCTCCTGAAGCCCGTGGTGCTGCCAGGGCAGCCTCTGCCCCTGGGGAGACCACTCAGGAAGATGGAAGGGCTCCCAGCCCCCTGGGCCTAGGTCAAGCAGCACCCTCAGAGGCCCCTTGGAGTCCCCCTACTGCCTGGGTGGGTGGGGCTTCCCCGGTGGTTCCAGGAAGTCCTGGCTGGGAGCCAGAGGGTCTCCCCCAGGTAGGAGACCAGGAGGCTGAGGAGCCCCCGAAGAAGGGGCTCAAGCCCATCCCAGAGGAGCCCGAAGATGAGGAAGGGGCTGTGGAGATGAGCTCCCTGGGGTTCTCCTCTGGTCAATAGGCTCAGTAGGTCCCAGGCCCCTGGCCTGGAAGCAGGGAGAGGCCAGGTCAGGCAGCCTCCTGGCCCCACATTAGGGGCCATGTCATGGTGCCTGGGCCTCCCCACCCACCCAAAAGGGGTCCTCTATTCAGCATCCCCTGGGACAGGCTGGTCCCTGTCCTGGGAAGTCCATATGTGTCACTGTAGGCCACCTAGTGACCCAGATCTCAAGGAACACCTCCCTGGCCCAGCCTTTCTCCCCTCCCTGTCAAAACACATCCCTGAGCTGTCATCAACTCCCCTCCCAGCCCTCGCAGAGCCCCGAGGTGCCTGTGAACCCAGGCCGGGTGTCCCCACCTATACCTGGTCAGCCACCCTGAGCCCTGCCACATGCCCTGAGCTTCAGCACCAGCCAAGACATGGTCCTCAGCTCAGTGTGTGCTTCCCCATTGTGGATTCAGGCCAAGTTCTGCTTGGTCTCCTGGAGATGTGCATGTGTTCTTCTCTGAGCAGTTCCCCCCATCGTGGTGCAGAGACACCCCAGCCCACTCCGAGGAGCCGTTGGGAATGAGGGGACAGACGAGGGCTTGGCCGGTGACCACCCCAGGACCTCAGGAAGGAAGATCTGCATTGGGGCTTCGCAGCGTGGCTTCGGGAGGCCCCCCAGTACCTGTGCCCTGCTGGGCCATGCCATGCTTCCTTGGGACTTGGTGTTCTCGGCTTGGTGCAGCATGCCCTGCTGTGTGACTGTCCTGTGCCCGCCATAGGACATGTGGGCCTGAGTGGGAGGGGCTGCCCTGAGGGGACTGGGCATTGCCAGTGCCCACCATCCTGGCAAGACACTGCACGCGAAGCCCTCGGAAAGGGAGAGGGTAGGGGGAGGGTGGGGGAGGGCGGGCCGCTGTGTGGCGGAAGGGAGGGCACCCCGTTAGGGACTCTTGGAGGAGCGGGGGGGGGGCGGGACTGTGATCTCTAGTGGCCATCAGAAGTTCCCTGTGTTGTCATTCCCTGTCTTCAATGGTTTCAGTCTGTGTTGCGCTTCAATAAAATTTGCTGAATGTTTCAGCTGAGTCTCGTCTCTGCTCTGGACAATGGAGGGGAGGGGCTGCTGGGGTGGGGCCGGGGGTGGGGGGAGTGACAGTGGCCCAGTATCCCGAGTCAGCACTGCAGTGCGGTCCCAGCAGGGTGGGGGGTGGGGGCCAAAATAGCTTCCTGCTCAGCACCTATGGCAATGAGAGGGTAGGGTAGGTACTTTGAAGACCCAGACATGGTGAGGGTTTTTCTTCCATTTGATAGGTGTGAACCATAACATTTTGAGGTTATGTTTGTTCTCATTTTGGGATAGTTGTGTCTTTTGAACACAACTATAGTTGACAGAGACAGAATAGTCCTCTGTCTTTTGAAAATGGATGGTGGCGATCCTGGTTTTCTTTTTCACTGGGGGCAGGTGCCCCTGGCATCCAAGTGCCTGGGACCCAGGGCCGCTCAAGAGGTGGGATGCAGAGTGGGGCTCCAAAACAAGGAACTGGCATGTCCGGAGGTCTCTAGCCTCCTTGGTGAGAAAGCTAGTATTAGTCTGATAGAGTTTTGAAAAAAACCAAATGTATTTTAAGCTGAGGGATTGTAAAATGCGAAAACCTCACTGTGCAACAACAGTGACAGCACTTAGCAGTGGAAAATTGGGCCTGGACACTCATAGGGTTTCTGGGAGAGTGGGCGCAAACATACCCACACCACCTCCACCTGAAAACAAATTTGCTCTTGAAGAGAAGACAGGACCAGCCTACTGAGACCTGCAAGGGCGAAGGCCCAGTCATGTGATGGGGAGGGCCAGGGGTGCTCTCTGAAGGGGTAATGTTCAGGGATGGGGGAAACTGGCCTGACACTAAGGGCACTGGGAAGCTGTCGGACCCAGGGACCAAATCTGCATCTCGTGCCTCCTGCATAGGCAGGCAGATTCTTTACCACTAGTGCCACCTGGGAAGTGGTGGGAAGGAGGGGGCCAGAGGGGTGTCCTCGCCTGTCCAGCACTAAATCATGTGGCATGATTTAGAACCTTGTTCCTTTCTGCAAAGCCTCTGGGCCTGGATCTCCAGCTCTCTCTGAATGCCGATGGGACCCCAGGCATCCTTTGGCTAATTCCCTTTGTGCTCCCACTGGCCACAATGAGATGTGATGGCTAAAGTCTGTCAGTGATACGAAGGCCGCCCAGTGACACTTGCCGAAAGGATCCCAGACAGCAGGTGCCTGCCGAGTGGCCGGAGTTGGAAAGCTGGGGCTGATGCCCCAACGGCAAGTCTAGGGCAAACCAGGCAGAGGTACAAAGGGTGGGTCTTCACCTCTTGTCTCTTGGAACTGAAGTCTGAGGGGGAGCCAGGCTGATGGCAAGAGCAGAGCCCACAGTCTGTGGTCAGTGGCAGGGCACACAAGTGTGCATGTCCAACTGGTGCCTCCTGCTGCCTGGGAGGGCTGATTGCCAGTGGCGAGGAGCCTGTGAGCCCCTGGGGGAGGCCCTGGGATTTGGAATCTCCAGGCAATGCTTCAGTATGTGTGTGCATTTGTGTGGTGCATATGTGGGTATATGTGACTGTGTGGAATTTTTGTGAGTGTGTGTGATTGTGTAGTGTGAGTGTGTAGGGTTGATGTGAACATGTTTGAGCATGTGTGAGTGTGTGTGTGGCTACATATATGTGTGAGCGAGTGTGGGCATGGAAGGGCTTATTTCTCAGGCCACATCACCTTTGCTGACTGGAGCTTGAGACTTCCACTGGCTTCCATCTTCCCTGTGAGCTGGAGGAAGAAGATGTCAGCTGACTCCAGCCAACTGAGGGTGCCAAGCAGACTGGCTGTAGGGGGAGCCCCTGTCCCCAGTGTGCCACCGTCCCCATTCCCCAAAGCTTCGGGTACTTTACTCAAGTCTCAAATGGGGTGGCCAGAGACATCTCTACAGACCTTGACATCGCCTTTCACATTTCCCTCTCTGTCTCCCTCCGCCCTTCATTTGCCTTGCAGTCCAAGCCCACGTTGGCATAGCCCCTTCTGGCCCTGCCGGGACCTGGGGCAGCTGGTGGAGGCCTGCTGGGTGGCATGCCACTCCCTGACACACCCTTTCTAGTGGGAAGGGCCATGTCCACAGCTCTGCTGGCAAGGGGTGGCAGCTCACCGTGTGGACACCCTCCCTAAGCCCCGTGGAGATCCTGCTGGTGCCCCCTGCAGTCCCCTGGCCCATCTCGGTCCCAGTCCAGTCCCTGTGTGCAGAGGGGGAGACAGTATTCAGCCAATAGCCCCTGAGACTCAGCTATGAGTGGATGCTTGGGGGTGGGTGCAACTTGGTATCTGACCCTTGGGGGCACTGAAGAACTGGCCTTGAGCAGCTCCTCCACAGAGGCCTTGGTGTGGGGGCCTTAGTCTTGCTCTGTGGACACATCTCAGTAGCCACGCTGGGCTTTAAGGGACAAGTTCACCAGAGCAGGGCTCCAGGGACTCAGCCAGCAGCCAGGTCCCGCAGAGAGCCAACGACTTCCAGGTGAGCAGGAATCTGGGCTCAGGGTGGCGTGGAGGGACCTTGTGAACCTGTGTCCTGGTGGCCGTCTGGCAGGCCCCAAAGCCCTGGCTTTCAGAAGGCTTCAGGCTGGAGACCGTGTCCATCATCTTCATGTAAACTGCCAATCTTGACGTCTGGTGCATTCCGCCATCTTGGGCCGCCCGAGAATCTTGCCACAGCTGCAGGGCAACGCTTCTCCGCTGGGTCCCCAAGAGGCTGGGCCCCAGCAGTTTCCCTGCAGTGATCCTCCCACTCAGTCCTGCCCTCTGGTGCCCATGGAGACAGGTGCCCTCAGGGCTGGGGAGGGGGGCCTTGGGGACCCGAGTGCACACATGTGCTTCTGAGGTAGAAGGCCAATGTTTGCAGGTTCGTATAGAGGAGCAGTGGAGAGGGGTGGAGGAAACAGTGAAAGTGAAAGGAAAGTGAAAGTCGCTCAGTTGTGTCAGACTCTTTCGACCCCATGGACTGAATAGTCCATGAAATTCTCCAGGCCAGAATACTGGAGTGGGTAGCCGTTCCCTTCTCCAGGGGATCTTCCCAACCCAGGGATTGAACCCAGGTCTCCCGCATTGCAGGCAGATTCTTTACCAGCTGAGCCACAAGGGAAGCCCAAGAATACTGGAGTGGGTAGCCTGTCCCTTCTCCAGTGGATCTTCCCAACCCAGGAATTGAACCAGGGTCTCCTGCATTGCAGGCAGATTCTTTACCAACTGAGCTATGAGGGAAGCCCGGAGAAAACAGTGAGGCATCTATAATGGGGAGACAGCACTTGTCAAGTGTACCATGTCCCCTGGGCTGAACTGCAGCTAGTTTTCCCAGAATGCCCTGCTCTTTAGGGTCCCAGGTCAGGGTTGACCACAGGCTTGCTGGCTCTTTGTTGCACCTTGCTCTGCTCTGTCTTCCTGGGCAACTTGCAGTCTGTCTTTGCCTTTCAGCAGTTACTTCTGGCTACTTTTTCTTTAACTTCTTTTTGGGTGGCTGAGAAAGTCTGCCACCTAATGCCCTGGGTCCAAGTTTAAGGAACTGCTCAGACTTGGAACTTCCTAAGAGTCTCAACTTGCTCATCAAAGGGCTAGAGCCCATTCTCCACATCCAGCTGTGTTTAGAGAGCTGACATCTCCTTCTGTGCTTGTCTTCAGCTCCCTCCTGGGGCCCCTGAGAGGCAGCCAGCTGAGGGCTGTCTCCTGGCCATGACACATCTCCCAGTGACCTAGTGTGATGTTAACAGACACATTGCATGTGATCTCACAAGTATGATGGCTGGCAGAGGGCAGGGCAGGCGGACAGTCGTCTCCACCCATATTCTTCCCCACAGAGAAGCTCTCAGCTTGGATAGGCGAGGCCTTTCCAGCCTGGGCTCCTCCCCAGTCCAGAGTCAGGGAGCTGGTGGAACCAGGTGCTTTGTGCTCCTGCCTGAGTCTTAGCTGCCTGTGGTAGATACGACCTAAGAAAGGAAATTCTTCCAAACATTGGGTTCCCACCCCTCCACCTAGTTTCACAGAAAAATGATAGGCTAGCCTGGCTTCAAAGAGAAGAACAGCTACATCCCCAGGCATTAAATTAGGAAGCTCTCCAGCCAAACACTGCTATGTCTGCACAGGTGTAGGGAGCAAACGGGGCCAGCAATGCCTTCTCAGAAGTGGAGGAGGAATCAGACTGCCCCAAAGTCCAGGGTCAATCTGGAAGGTCTTGTTAGATCAAGGAAAATTAAGGACACAGAGCACTGAAGCCATGGAATGTCACTATAGAGACCCAGGGAGATGATGTGGACATGTTGGCAAAAGCCAGGGCATTCACAGCCCAACATGAGTCCTATTCATAACATGGAAACAGCACCAATTACAAAAATAATAAGAGGAGGAAAGGAATGGGAGCAAATAGAAGAAAAGCACATCATAAAGGGAATCATTAATACCTGAAAAATATAGGGAGACTCTAGACAAAAACAGAAAACAACCCCCGCCAAAACTCAAAGAAGTTTCAGAAAACATGATTTCTCAAAATAAAATTTGAAGAAGAGATGTAGAGTTCAAAGAAGGGATGATTAGAAAGCAGAAGGAAATGAAAGAAAGGTAGCAGAGTTCAGAAAAGAATGAAAAGAAAAAATAAAAATATTGCTGAGATGAAAGCCACAGTGAGAGCAATTCAAGTCAGTGTGACCAAAGTGACCACATACATAGTGACGACGTGGGGACATAGCATTAAGGCTTGAAGAAGTCACACAATATAAAATGCGAGAGAGGAGAAGATTGCAGAGCAGATGATAGTCTGGGAGGCAGCAAAGGAGATGAAGTACATATATAATGGGTTTTCTAGAAAAGAGAACAATCAAGAGAAGAATATCTTCCTGGGAGAAGTCACGCTGGCCTTAGACATCTTGTAATCAATTCTCAATGCTGGATGCCAGTGGGGAAAGTTTTCTAAACTTTTGAGGAACAGGCAGTTTGCTCTGAGAATGCTCCATTTGTCCAACTTGTCCTTCAAGTCTAAAAGCAGAAAGTTGAAATTACCACTGAACAATAAAGGCTAGCCAACTAAAAGATAAACTGAAATCAAGACCTTGGAGATGGAAGGAACTATCCTGATCACTTAATCCATCTATATGCAGAACTAATATTCTATAATTTGGAATTATGCATTAATCATTGTCCTACTATAGGACAGAATGCAAATTTTTGAAACCTTGACGATGTAAAAGTAATAATCTAACCAAAACCAGAAGTGGAGAACCGAGAGGGCAGGAGGAAGATGGTGAAATGATTTCTTCATCTGTTAGAGCCAAGAGTCATTGGATACTATGTTGGAAGATATCATTAAACATAATCCTTCAAATATCTCAGAAAACTTAGCATTCTTCAGAATTTTACTCTTTAACTTTTGTGAGATCTTTTAGGAACTAATACTCCTTGGAAAGAAGCATTTAGTACAAGTTAAAGGGTCTTGCCATTTCTTTTTCTTTGCCCCCAGTCAAATTAGTGTAGAACAGGCACACCTCAGAGATGTCTCAGGTTTGGTTCTGGACTACAGCCATAAAGTGGATATCTCAGTATATCAGCGAGGCCTCCTCAGTTATGTATTTGAGAAGTATTCATGGTACCTGTCCTGTGTGCAGTTGTCAGGTGATGGAGGATGGGACCTGGGCCGGGAGTCATTGTCAGGGAGAGTGGAGAGGGAGGGATGGCTGGACCGGGGGATCCAAGGAGGGGCTGAGAGAACATGAATTCCTGACTGCCTGGAGAGGGGCGTGGGCTCCTGGTTGAGGAAGAAGAGGAGTCAAGGATGAGGGAGAGGTTTTCAGCCTGGGCAACTGATGGGGGTTCGTGGTCAGCACGTGTGTGTACCCAGGGGCGGGGGATGTGCTCCTAACCTGGGCTGTTCCTTGGTTGGGTTGGAAGAGGGGAAGGTGCTGGGGTGGAGGAGGCCATGCCCCCCATGGGCAGCCTCTACTGGGTTCTCACTCAGTGTGCCCAGCTGGAAACTGCCTCCCCTGCCACACTGGCATCTGTTCCCACAGGCGGGTAGCAGCCCTCCTCCAAGGCTTCTTTCTAGGTCAAGGCAGCTTTCACAGCTGCCCTGGGAAGACATCTCTGAGACCATGTGCAGTTCAGCTACATCCATCTTCCCTGGGTGTGCTGGGTGTGCTGTGTGTGTATATGTGTGTGTGTGTGTGTGAGCTTGTCACAGGTGGAACCAGACACCCTCGATGGGAAGCAGTAATGTCCCAGAGCCTGGGGTGACCTTCCCAGCTCTGAAGCTCTGTCGAGTGATAGCAAATAGGCAGGAGGCCAAAAGCATTGAGGAACGTCACTCCCCTCTCCAGCAGCATCCCAGTCAGAGATGGGAGAGGGTGCTGCAAGCCCCTTCACTTGTATCCACAGCTGGAGAGGCTTCTAGTGGCTTGAAACTTCCTGGGGGGCAGAGGCAGGCTAGCTCTCCCCCTTTTCTGTCTGCCTCTGTGTTGCTCCCTGCCCCCTTCCCTCTCTCTGTGTCACATATAGAAACACGAGGACGAGAGGCCCCTTGAGGAAAGCTGAGACGCCCCTGGATACAAGGTAACCCTGTGTGGCTTCCAGTCAAAGTCCCAAATGATCTAGCCCTTCCTGTTCTTGGAACTGTGCTGTTTCCTAGACAACCAGTTTTGTGTAATCACGGTCAAGGCAACGTACATTTTTGCTCAGAATCAAGGTCACAGTATAATACCAATTCACCACGGCAACAGCAGACTACTCATCTGACACGGGAGATGGGATTTACGAGGAAAACCACATGCAGCCTGCTAGGGCTCTGCCTGCCGAGCTTCCTTGTCACCGGGACATGGTGATTCTGCATCATGAAATAGGCTTTAATCCCGGTGGAGTCTGGAACTCATGTCCTTAAGAGGCACAGAGTCCATCGTAAGTTTGACATAAGTAATTTGCCACACAGAGCCAGCCAGGCACATGGTGGTGGTGATTTAGTTGCTAAGTGGGGTCTGACTCTTGCACCTCCATGGACTGGAGCCCTCCAGGCTCCTCTGTCTGTGGGATTTTTCAGACCAGAATATGGAGCGGGTTGCCATTTTCTTCTCTGGGGGATCTTCCTGACCCAGGCATTGAACCCAGGTCTTCTGTATTGCAGATGGATTCTTTACTGACTGAGCCATCAGGGAAGCCCCCAGGCACATGGTGCCACTGATAAAGCCATGTGTCACAAGAGGACCATCCTACCTGACCTTCCTGTGGGAGCTTAGTTCAGTCTGCAAACACACACAAGCCATTCTGCCCTTTGTAAACAAGCTCTGTGTGCTCCAAGTCAGGCTCACTGTGGGAGCCAGGTGGCCGCCTGCCACGGGTGGGTCTCAGATAGAACAGCTCTGATGAAAGGAGGTTGTGGAACAAAACCTTATAGCTTAAGATTTGATCATGTTTCTAATTTCTAGGCCCAAGGCCAAATGTCAGTTGCCTCCTACCTCGTGGGTGTCATCTCTGGCTTCCTGAAATCTGAATGGGGTAGCACGGCCCTCTCTGATTTGGTAAGCATGGGGCTGGGACTACCACGCAGTCAGTGGGTCTCAGCTCAGCTCCAGAGCCATAGGGCCCCATAAGCCCATGGGCTGTGGTCTTCAAGAAAGTGAACGCCACCTTGCACTATCTGGGTATGCCCCCTGTGCTACCCTTGGCCCCATGGAGGGGACTGGATGTTGGCCTCTGGGAGATAATGGTGGAAAGAGAATACGAGCAGCAAGGAGGGCCAGAAGACTGCCTGGTCACAGTCAGGGAGGGCTTGGCGACTGGAGTGTGTGTGTGCATGTGTGGTCCACATTGGGAGGGCTGGTAGAGGGGAGGGGGTGGTCTTCACACCCTCTTACTGCTGCTCTTGATGTCAGAACTTGGGATGGCAGCTTCACATCCCTCCTGGTGTCTATCCCAAGGCAGTGCCATGTGTTTGAACTTGGGTAATGGGTTCCCACAGCAATGACATTTTTAAAAAATTAATTAATTTATTTTAATTGAAGGCTAATTACAATGTTGTAGTGGTTTTTGCCATGCATTCACATGAATCAGCCATGAGTGTACATGTGTCCCCCATCTTGAACTCCCTTCCCACCTCCCTCCCCATCCCATGCCTCAGGGTCATCCCAGTGCACCAGCCCTGAGTACCCTGTCTCATGCATTGAGCCTGGACTGGTGATCTATTTCACATATGGTAATATACATGTTTCAGTGCTATTCTCTCAAATCATCCCACCCTTGCCTTCTCCCAACAGAGTCCAAAAGTCTGTTATTTACATCTGTATCTCTTTTGCTGTGTTGCATATAGGGTCATCATCTTTCTAAATTCCATATATATGCATTAATATTGTATTGGTGTTTTTCTTTCTGACTTACGTCACTCTGTATAATAGGCTCCAGTTTCATCCACCTCATTAGAACTGATTCAAATGCATTTTTTTTACTAGCTGAGTAATATTCCATTGTGTATATGTACCACAGCTTTCTTATCCATTCGTCTGCTGATGGACATCTTGGTTGCTTCCATGTCATAGCTATTGTAAACAGTGAGAAGCAACATTTTTAAAAAAGGCCACCAGGACAAAAGGAAACACAAAGTGTAATGCCAGGTCCTGGGTGGCTTCCCATCCATCATGATCAGTAAGAACACACAGGTAACCATGCTGGGTTAGTGAGTCTTCAAAAATATATGTTCCCTGCAGCCCTCAAATGTCATGGGGCCTCCCTTGGCCCTGATTCAAGTTAGGGTGCATGAGGGGGTGGCCATTTCTCTGGTATCTAATGCAGGACGTGTTTGTGAAGACGATGTGAAATGTAGAGGGTGGCGGGCCCCAAGCTGTAGCTCCAGGAAAGAAAGACTGTGAGACGGGCCTCCTCTGGGCTTCTGGGGCCAAGGGTTCTGCCTGATGCCTTGAACTGGTGCTCAGTCAGTAAGCAGAGCTCCAGGGGCAGAGGCTGGGAGGGTGGCCAGGGGCGACAAGATCTGTCCTTGATCAGCAGCTCTGCTGATGGAAAGATGTGTTCTAACTTAGGGATTCCCGTGACTCAGGACAGGGGTGCCCAGGAAGGGCTGGAGGCAACCTCTGGAGCCACGTGGTCAAGTGATCAAAGCCTGCCTGATGGGAAACACTCTCAACTCCACTGCTGTGGTTACCAACTTTCTGAAACTGACATTCCGCTCGGATCTCACAGTTCAAGGAAATGCCAAAAGCACTTTCTAGCAGATGCGACGCTGGGCGTTTTTCCACCCCTCACCTCATTTCATCTTTACAACCCCTCCCTTCACTTAGTCTGCCAGCACTCACCAAGGCTTGGCCTGCACCAGCCTGGGTTCTGGAGTACCTGAGAGCCCAGAGGATGGGCTCAGGGACCTGGACGCTCATGGAAGGTCCCATTCACATGCTGGAAAAGAATGGACAGGGCGGAGTGCTCCAAAGCGAACAGACAGGATAGAGATGAATAGGGCAGGGGCAGGGGGATTCAAGGAAGGTGCTCTGAGCAGGTGACCTTGAATCTGTCACCTGAAGGACCGGCAGCAAGGGGCAGGAAAGGGGGTTCCTTGGAAGTGGGACTCATGTGCCAAGGCCTTGTGTGGTACTTGTGACCCAAACTAAGGCTCCCTTCGCCATAACTGTTACATCATGACCCCACTTCCTTCCTGGAGAGATGCCCATTGCCCTTTCATGACAATGAGCTCTGTCAGACCAGGGAATACGTTGCCACCACCAAACACCCCAGCTCCTAGCCCTTGGCCTACACACAGTAGGTGCTGTTTTAGGTCACGCACATCCATGGAGCAACCACTCTGGCTGACCTGGGAACCCAGAGTTTGATAAGGGACAGTGAGAGCTACCTTTGGGCCCTACCATCTCCACCTGGACCCCCGAGGTCCATTTGGAAATCTTGGCTACAGCTGAAACCACCAGCCTCACCTGCCGCTCTTGCTGGTTGGTGCTACAGTGCCAGGTCCCTGGGCCTCGCACCCCTACCCTGCACTGCCCTCCACACTCTCCCTCAGGCTCCTCCCCAGCCCCTCTGCCATGGCCTCCTCTAGCCCTCACCCTCCTCTCCTTCACCTCCTGCTTCAGCCGAGGTGTGCCTCCAGGGGCTGTCATCTTACACTCCTGTCCCCCCATCTTTTTTGCCCTTCAGAGTCACTCCGTGTACCTGCATGCCTCCGCCTGTGTATACAGTCTGATCCTTCCAGTCAGATGCGTCTCAACTATCCCTGTTGTCTGCACCCCTCGCCCCCTTGGTTCTCTGCTCTTGTGGGCACACTCTGGGTCTGCCCACCCCTCCCCGCAACAGCCAAGTGCCCTCACTGGGCCCATACCTCCTCATTTTGTCCTCCCCACCACCCCCTCTTGTGACATTGATGGGAGAGAACACAAGCCCAGCCCCTTCCGGGCTCCTATTCTTCACTGCCTGGAAGACAGGGGCTGCCCCTGACCACCTCCTCAACACCCCTGCCTCCCATGTGGCTGCTGATCCATCCCATTTATTGAGCACTAACTGTGGGCCTGCTAGCTGCTGAGACACAGCTCCCTGCCCTCATGGATGTCAAAACCCAGACATGGGAAAGTCACCTCATAGTTAAATGGCCACTTACAAATGGAGACAAAGAGCTGTGTAGGAAAGTGCCAGGCTCCCTGAGTACAGAACAGCGTCCAAATATAGTCTAGGAGGAGAAGGGCAGAAAACTTGCCCCAAGAAAGTGACTTTTGTTCTACAATCTACAGGAAGAGAAGGAGCAGCGACCCTTCTCTTGAATGTTAGCCTGCTGCAGGCATGTGTTTCAGCTAGGTGCCACATCATGAGTGACAAGTGTATTAGTTAGCTATGGCTGTGTAACAAATTACCACAAACTCAGTGGCCTTCACCAATACCACCTACTTTTCAGCTCACAGCCCTATCAGTCAGAAGTTCTAGGAATGATGTAGCTGGGTTCTCAAGTTGCATTGGAGGTGCATAAAGAACATAAAATTACAACTACCAGGCTGCCTTCTACTCTGCAGTCTCATCAAAGCCATTGGCATGTTCAGCTCCTTGTGGCTATAGGAATGAGGTCCCTGTTCCCTCACTGGCTATCAGCTGGGAACTGCTCTCAGCTCGCCAAGGCCTCCTCCATCTCCAAAGCCAGCAGGAGAATTTCCTTCTTCTTGAATCCCTTTTGTGCTTTGAATCTTTAACTTCCTGATCTCTGGCTGCTGGGCCCAGATTTAAGGGGTTCATGGGATTAGGTCAGGTCTACTGGGGATAATTTCTCTTTCTTGAAGTCACCTGTGACCTAGAACATAACCCAGTGATGGGCATGGTGGCCCATCAACTTTGGAGGCTGGAGCATCGCACAGGGAGGATACCCCAGGGGATGGGACTTGGGGTTGGTCAGAGAAAATCAAAGCCTAACCCTAGTTGAAGCGGCAAAAGAACAGATGCTAATTAATCATCTACTACTGCAGTGGGGAAAAGAGCCCAGCATGAACTCAATGCAACTCCAATCCATACAGAGTGGACTGGGCATTTTAAGGAGAGGCTGATCCACATGAAACCTGCATGGGTTCTCTAACTGGTACTTCTCAAAGTTAGGCTCCTGCCCTCCCAAACAGGCTGGGAAATAAGATCCATCTTTAGGCACAGGCTGGAGAAAACTGCAAGTTCTTTGGCCAGCCTTGAGTTTTCTCAGGCAGGCACTTTAAGGAGGCTAGAGTCATCCCAGGGAGGCAGATTCAAGCTGTTCAAAACTATGTCAGTGTTTTGTTCAAGTCTTTCTCAGCCAAGGTTGAGGCCTCATGCAGAAGAGGGCTCAGAGGAGGAATTCTGCCAACCTCAGTGAGCCATTTATGAGGGTTTCATTCCAAGTGCCAGTGGGTGCTTGGCCACAAGTGGATCCAATGTTTGCAGGGCTTAAAGCTCATGCAATTTGGAGGGCTGTCGTCTTTAAGAAACGTGAAACATGAAAGTCGCTCAGTTGTGTCTGACTCTTTGTGACCCCATGGAATTCTCCACGCCAGAATACTGGATTGGGTAGCCTTTCCCTTGTCGAGGGGATCTTCTCAACCCAGGGATCAAACTCAGGTCTCCTGCATTGCAGGCGGATTCTTTACCAGCTGAGCTACAAGGGAAAGAACATAAAATTACAGCTACAATATTGCTAGCGCCCCTCTCAGGACTTGAGGAGGAGCCTGTGCCCAAGGAGTTTATACAGTCGGCTGGTGGGTGGGGGTGGGCATCAGAAAAACAAACTCAATTTCATTGGGTCAAAATCAAGGTGTCAGCGAGGCTGTGCTCCCTCTGGAGGCTCTAGGGGAGAATCCACTTCATGATCTTTTCCAGCCTCTGGAGAAACTCCTGCACTCCTCGGCTTGTGGTTCCTTCCATCGTCAATGCCAGCAGGAGAGCAGTTTCAACTCTCTCTCTGCTGCCATCACAGTGCCTTCTCACTTCTGTTGTTCAGATCCTTTTTATAAGGATGCAGAAGATTGCAGTTAAGGTGCACCCAGATCACCCAGAGTCTTCTCCCCATCTCAAGGTCCTGAGCTCAAGCATGTCTGCAAAGTGCTCCATCCACAGGCTCCAGGGGTTAGAATGTGGACATCTCCCAGGGGCCACCACAGGTTCACTGGCCTTGGCTACAAGGGTCTGAGCAGTTACAAGAGGTGCAGAAGCCTTGGGAGCACACTGGGGCAGAGCCTGCCCTCTCTGGAAAATTCTACAGTCTGCCGGGGATTTTCAGCGCAATCCAAAAGGAATATAAGACGTGCGAAACTGGCCTAGAAGACTCAACTCCTGTAACAGCTGAGTCCCTTGTACCTAGAATTCCAATATGCTTATTCAGAAACTGAGAAGAACTGGAAAGGCCCTGGCCCAGCTGGGGGTCTAATGAGCTCAGAATCAGCCTACAGAGGGAAGGGTCACTGCAGTCACCTAAGAGGGACAAGTTGATGGATTGGTCAGTCCATTGAAGACCACCTGATGATTCAAACAGTTGGGGGGCCAGGGGCACACTCTGGTTTTCTGCTGTGGTTGCGCTTCCCACTTTCTTTGGGTTATTGAGCATGGAGCAAAGTCTACCTCATTGTGAAACTGAGACCCTTCTTTGGTCGCAGAGAGGCTCTGTGTTCACTTTGATTTTGTCTCTTCTGCCAGCCTTACCTTCTCTTGGTCTCACTGGCTCCATCCTCGAGTGTCCTCTTTCCCATTTCCTTCCCTTTTGCTCTGTCCTCTGAACAATGGGGACTGTCCCCTCTGGCTCTCCCAGCATCCAGGTTGGTCTCCTCCAAACCCTTCTCTGCCCAGCAGCAGAGGGATCCTTGGCACATGCCACTCGCATCTTGCCCTCAGCTGCTTAAAGCCACTGGGCAGCCTCCCTGCAGCCCTCATCATAGAGGCCCACACCAGCAGCAGAATCAGTCTCAGCTCTTCAATGTCCCCTCAGCCTTCTGCACACAAAAGTCACCAGAGCTAACACTGCTCCTCAGATGGACACAGCCCATCCTCTGTATTCTTTCACGCATCTCCTCTGTGTTCAAAGCCTTCCTTTTCCTTAGGATCAAGCCTGGACTCTGGAACTCCGTCACTTTCTTCCCTGGGCACTGCTGCTTGGTGCACTTACAAGGGTATGGCTTTCATGGGGCTGCCATAACAAAGGGCCACGAACTGGGGTCGGGGGAGGGCGGGCTAACAGCAATGGAAATGCATTCTTTCCCTGTTCTGGAGGGAGAAGTCTGAGATCAGGTGTGGGCGGACTTGGTTCCCTCCAGAGGCCTTGAGGGAGAATCTGTCTCAGGCCAATCTGCCAGCTTGTAGCCGTGTCATTTCAATCCCTCCATGTGGCTTCTCGTCTGTGTCTGTCTTCTCTTCTGTGAACTCAGTCATTGGATTTAGGGTCCACCTTCATCTGGAATGATCACATACGGAGATCATTCCTGTCATCACCATTGTAAAGGCTCTTTCATCCAAATAAGCTCACGTTCCCAGGTTCCATGTGCATATGTCCTTTTTTGGGGGGAGGGCCACCAATCAGCTCTCTACAACAGGTGTGTGTTTTCGTTCTCAAAAAATTTATTTACATTTATTTTTGGCTCTGCTGGGTCTTTGTTGCTGTGAAGACTATGGGCTACCGTCTGGTTGGGCTGATGCTGGCTTCTCATTGTGACGGCTTCTCTTGTTGCAGAGCGCAGGCTCTAGGGCACAGGGGCTTCAGTCGTTGTGTCATGTGGCCTCAGTAGTTGTGGCTCCTGGGCTCCAGAGCACAGACTCAGCATGGCTTATTATTGTGGCGCATGGGCTTAGCTGCTCTGCGCTATGTGGGATCTTCCCAGATCAAGGATGGAACCCCTGTCGCCTGCTTGGCTGGCAGATTCTTTACCACTGAGCCACTAAGGAAGCCCTCTTTTCCTTTTTAAAAAATTTTTTTTTTAATTTTATTTTATTTTTAAACTTTACATAATTGTATTAGTTTTGCCAAATATCAAAATGAATCCACCACAGGTATACATGTATTCCCCATCCTGAACCCTTCTCCCTCCTCCCTCCCCATACCATCTCTCTGGGTCGTCCCAGTGCACTAGCCCCAAGCATCCAGTATCGTGCATCGAACCTGGACTGGCATCTCGTTTCATACATGATAATTTACATGTTTCAATGCCATTCTCCCAAATCTTCCCACCCTCTCCCTCTCCCACAGAGTCCATAAGACTGTTTGAATTGGTTATCATCTTGTTTCTGTTTTATGCTTTTTTTGGCCCCAAGTCATGTGGGATGTTAGTTCCTCAACCAGGGATTCAATCCACACCCCCTGCATTGGAAACATGAAGTCTTAACAACTGGACCACCAGGGAAGTCCCCAAGTATCTGTTTTCCATTGCCCCATAACAGATGACTAAAAACTTCGCAGCTTAAAATAGCACACGTTTGTTATCTCCCGGTCACTGGGTTTCCCTGGTGGCTCAGATGGTCAAGAGTCTGCCTGCAGTGCAGGAGACCTGAGTTCGATCCCTGGGTCAGGAAGATCCCCTGGAAGGGAATGGCAACCCAATCCAGTATTCTTGCCTGGAAAATCCTATGGAAAGAGGAGCTTGGCATGCTGCAGTCTATGGGATTGCAAAGAGTCAGACATGACTGAGCAACTTTACTCAATCCCTGGGTTAGATATTTGGACTTGGCTTGTCCTCTGCTCAGGATCCTGCCAGGCTGTGATCAAGGGGCTGGCTGGAGGTGCGAGGGTCAATGCTCCTGAAAGCAGCCCTCAGGTAATGACAGTTGGGAGCTGGAGAATAAATACCTCAGCTGTCTTGCATCTCAGGCTTGCGATCCCCTTGCCCACAGTGCTGACATCCTTCCTTCCTTGCCTCACTTCCCCATTCTCCCAGTGGTCTTCCTGGGATGACTTCCTAAATAAACCACTTTCACTTAAATCCTCATTTTAGGGTCTGCTCTGGGAAGTCCAGTCTAAGATATGAGCTATGTGGCTGTGTGGGAGAAGAGTGTTCCAGGCAGAGGAAACAGTGCAAAGGCCATGTGGTAAGAATAGAAAGGAGGCTAGTAAGGCCAGAATGGAGTGAACATGGGGGAGAATGGTAGGAAGATAAAGCTAAAAGTACAACTGGGAGTGTGTGGTGTCACAGAAGCCAAGAGAATAGTGCTTCCAGGAGGGAAAGTTTCCACCAGTGTTGAATTCTGCTGAGAGACTGACTGAAATGAGGACATAAATGTGTCTATTGGATTTTATACCTTGGAGGCCATTAATGACCTGGACAAGAGTTGGGGATGGAAGCCAAAAGTGAATAGTTTAGAAAGGGAGTACTGAACGCCCAGCCAGCATCATCTGTGACGTACAGCTGGGATAAGCATCACCTGCAAGCGGGGAGATACCCTCCTGAGCTAAGAGACTAACAAAGCAACTGCCAGACCAGGCAAGCATCAGCCACGCTCGGAACTCCTGTGGAGATGATTCCCTCTAAGGATGAACTCCCAGACTGAAACCATAAACCACACCAAGAAGCTCAAAGCCCTGCCAGAGAGTCCTCCATCATGTCAAAGAGATAAAGGAAGAAATAGCACCCTTAAGACAAGATCAGGATGTCATAAAACAAAGGCAGGAAGACATAGAAGAAAGACTAAGGTAAGAGCTTAGAAATTTAAAATGGCTACTGGAAGAAAATCTCATTTGTCAAGTAGTGGAGCAGACAGAGTTGAAGAGAACTGTTGTTTTGGGATAAGTTTGTTGGGGCTGCTGGAACAGAGTACCACAAACTGGGTAGTTTTAAGCCACAGAAACATATTGTCTCCCAGTCATGGAGGCTGGAAGTCTATGATCCAGGTGTGGGCAGGGTCGGTTCCTCCTTGATGGCCGTGAGGGAGGGTTTGTTACAGGCCTCTCTTCTGGGATTGGAGAGGCCGTCTGTGCTCTGTGTCTTCATGTTGTCTTTCCTCCGTGTGTGTTTGCATCTCCAAGTGTCCCCTTTTATAAATGTGCCTGTCATATTATATTAGGGCTATCCCAAGGACCTTATTTTAACTGGATTACCTCTGTAAAGCCCCTGTCTCCAAATAGGGTTACCTTCTGAGGTATTGAGCGCTAGGACTTCAACATAGGAATTTTGAGGCAGGGGCCACTTCAGTCCCTAAGAGAGAAATATTAATATAACAAGAAACTTCTTGCCCCTAAAGCATAGCACAGGGAGACAATGAGGCATGGATGATAATCAGTCAAGGCCCTCCAAAATTAAATAGGATATCCAATTAGAAAGACCAGTGAATATGAGAGATCAAATATTCTAGGAGCCAATGGTTAAAATTTTTCCAGATTTGAATCAAGATACAAGTCCTCAAATTTCAACAGCTTACCAACAGTCAAGTAAGGTTTAAGAAAAAAGAAAACACATCCTCAACCACTCTACACTGTTGTGGAAGTGTAGACTATCAAAGGTAAAGATAAAATCCTAAAATTCACTCAAGAGAAAAGACAAGAGTTATGCTTAAGTGGAAAAAGGAAAGTGCAAAGAGAATATAGAGTATGGTGTCTTTTGTATAATAAGGAAGGGGAAATAAGGAAATATATATACATCTGCTAATCATTACAAAAAGAAACAAGGAAAGGATAATACAGAAAACAAAGAAGTTGGTTATCTATAAGGAAATGGAGCAGAAGAGGTGTGTGAGGAAGGTGTAGATATATTTTTCTGAATATGCCTTTTTGATCACTTTTCACTTTTATGATCATGCTAATGTTCTTCGTATTCAGAAAACAAAATCAATAAGGATAAGAAGGAGGGAAAAACCCTAGAACTGAAAACAAATGAACCTGATTGGATGTCAGCTGAATACCATAACCACAATGAGGAGGAAATAAAACACTAAGTAATTCATAAACACTATTTTTAAAAATTATTTTAAGCTTATTTGACTATTTACCTTCACTCTTGGGAAAGGTTGGAGAACCAAGGGGAACTGCCTAGAGGCCCAAGCTCCTACAGGTTTGTTTATGGTGCTGGGAAGTATGAAGGAACTTTGCTATATTATAGGCTGGGGCAAATGACTGAATGTGTCATTGTTGGGAGTCATGGTTCTCACTGTGGAAGAAGAGAGGTACATCCCAGTGCACCAGCCCCAAGCATCCTGTATCATGCATCGAACTTGGACTGGCGATTCGTTTCACATATGATAATATACATGGATGGGGAGGGAGGTGGGAGGGGGTTCAGGATGGGGAACACATGTACACCCATGGCGGATTCATGTCAATGTATGGCAAAACCAATACAATATTGTAAAGTAATTAGCCTCCAATTAAAATAAATAAATTTATATTAAAAAAAGAAGAGAGGTACAGATAAGGAATAGAGGAAGAAAAATAAGAAGCCGGGGAGTGGAATCAATGTAGAATGAAGGTATAGATGTGTACGCATGCACATGTGCACATGTATCTGTATGCTGTTGTTGTTCAGTAGCTCAGTTGTGTCTGACTCTTTGTGACCTCATGGACTGCAGGAAGCCAGGCTTCCCTGTCCTTCACTGTCTCCAGGAGTTTTGCTCAAACTCATGTCTATTGAGTCGATGATGCCAGTCAACCATCTCATCCTCTGTTGTCCCCTTCTCCTCTTGCCCTCAATCTTTCCCAGCATCATGGTCTTTTCCAATGAGTCAGCTCTTTGCATCAGGTGGCCAAAGTATTGGAGCTTCAGCTTTGGCATCAGTCCTTCCAGTGGATATTCAGGGCTTATTTCCTTTTGGATTGACTGGTTTGATCTCCTTGCTGTCCAAGGGACTCTCAAAAGTCTTCTCCACCTACCTCTTAGAGTAATGGAAATAAAAACAAAAGTAAACAAGTGGGACCTAATTAAACTTAAAAGCTTTTACACAGCCAAAGAAAGTATAAACAAGGTGAAAAGACAACCCTCAGAATGGGAGAGAATAATACCAAATGAAACAACTGACAAAGGATTAATTTCCAAAATATACAAGCAGCTCATACAAATTAATACCAGAAAAACAACCCAGTCAAAAAGTGGGCAAAAGACAAAAACAGACATTTCTCCAAAGAAGACATACAGATGACTAATAAACACACGAGAAAATGCTCAACATAGCTCATTATTAGAGAAATGCAAATCAAAACTACAATGAGGTATCACCTCACACTAGTCAAAATGGCCATCATCAATAAGTCTACAACAATAAATGCTTAAGGTGGTATGGAGAAAAAGGAACCCTCTAGCACTGTTGGTGGGAATGTAAATTGATACAGCCACTATGGAAGATGGCATGGAGATTCCTTAAAAAACTAGGAATAAGAGCATCATATGACCCACCAATCCCACTTCCAGGCATTTATCCTAAGGAAACTGAAATTACAAAAGACACATGTACCTCATTGTTCATTGCAGCACTAGTTACAATACCTAGAACATGAAAGCAACCTAGGTGTCCATTGACAGATGAATGGATAAAGAAGATGTGGTACATACATACAATGGAATATTATTTGGCCATGAAAAGGAATGCATCTGAGTCACTTTTAATGAGGAGGATGAACCTAGAGCCTATTATACAGAGTGAAGTAAGAAAGAAAGAGAAAAACAAATATCATATACTAATGCATATACATGGAATCTAGAAAGATGATACTGATGAAATTATTTTCAGGGCAGCAATGGAGACACAAACATAGAGAACAGACTTATGGACATGGGTGTTGGGGGGGATGGGGAGGAAAAAGAGGGTGGGATGTATGGAGGCAGTAACATAGAAACTTACATTATCATATGTAAAATAGATAGCCAATGGGAATTTTCTGTATGACTCAGGGAACTCAAACTGGGGCTCTGTAACAACCTAGAGGGGTGGAATGGGCAGGGAGGTGGGAGGGAAGTTCAAGAGGGAGGGGGCATATGTATACCTATAGCTGATTCATGTTGATGTTTGGCAGAAACCAACCTGACATTGTAAAGCAATTATCCTTCAATCAAAAATAAATGAATTTTTTTAAAGAGTCTTCTCCAGCACAATTCAAATGCATCAATTCTTTGGCACTCAGCCTTATTTCAGTTCAGTTCAGTTCAGTTCAGTCACTCAGTCGTGTCTGACTCTTTGTGACCCCATGAATCGCAGCACGCCAGGCCTCCCTGTCCATCACCAACTCCCGGAGTTCACTCAGACTCACATCCATTGAGTCAGTGATGCCATCCAGCCATCTCATCCTCTGTCGTCCCCTTCTACTCCTGCCCCCAATCCCTCCCAGCATCAGAGTCTTTTCTAATACTCTCACATCCATATATGACTAGTGGAAAAATTATAGCTTTGACTATACAGACTTTTGTTGGCAAAGTGATATCTCTGTTTTTTAATACGCTTTCTAGGTGTGTCATAGCTTTTCTTCCAAGGAGCCAGAGTCTTTTAATTTTGTGGCTGCAGTCACTGCAGTGATTTTGGAGCCCAAGAAAATAAAATCTGTCACTGGAACCACTTTCTCCCCTTCTATTTGCCATGAAGTGATGAGACTGGTTGCCATGATCTGTTTTTTGAATGTTGAGTTTTAGGCCAGCTTTTTCACTTGTAAATGTATCAGATCAGATTGGTCGCTCAGTCGTGTCCAAATCTTTGCGACCCCATGAATCGCAGCACGCCAGGCTTCCCTGTCCATCACCAACTCCCGGAGTTCACTGAGACTCACATTCATCGAGTCAGTGATGCCATCCAGTCATCTCATCCTCTGTAGTCCCCTTCTCCTCCTGCCCCCAATCCCTCCCAGCATCAGAGTCTTTTCCAATGAGTCAACTCTTCTCATGAGGTGGCCAAAGTACTGGAGTTTCAGCTTTAGCATCATTCCTTCCAAAGAAATCCCAGGGCTGATCTCCTTTAGAATGGACTGGTTGGATCTTCTTGCAGTCCAAGGGACTCTCAAAAGTCTTCTCCAACACCACAGTCTGTGTGTATACTAATAGATACACACATATATTTCTTAGCTCCTTTCAGTGAAAAAAGCCCAGTAGCAACTAACATACTCAACACTCAGATCTTGGTCTCTAATACCATTCCTCACTAAAAGAAACTAGGGCTCCTTGAAGAAATAGTTGATATCAGAATTGGGGTAGGAAGTAAAGAAGTGCTCAAATAAGTAAGGAGGGTAATAAATCATAAGCCACTGCAAGATGGAAACCTGTGAGTCCAAACCCATAATACAGAGATACATAGATGAATAAACAAATGAGGGAGAAGATACAACTCTTGATTTTAGTAGAAAAAATAGAGAGGATGACAATGATAAAGTAAATGGGGCAAAATATTAAGAGTAGGTTAATCTGGTTAAAATGTGTATGGGTTGTTTTTATTCTAATCTGGATATTTTTCAGTAAGTTTGAAATGATTTCCAAATAAAAATAGAAAACATTTAATTTATAATAGCATCAAGATTATAAAATATTTTGATGTAGCAAAGGTGATGGATTGTCACATGCAATTTAAGTATGTACTTTTAAAAGATGGACTCTTTAATAACATAACTAAAATACCATTATCACACTACAAATCAACAGCAATTGTTTACTACTGTCAAATATCCAGGTCTGTGTTCAAATTCTCCATTTTCACATTTTTTTCTTTATAGGTAGTTTGTTTAAATTAGGAACCAGTTGAGGTCCATAGTGGAATGATGTATTTTCAAGTGTCTTTAAATCTATAGGTTCTTCCTTTATCTTTTTTTAATCTTGGAATTTATTTGCTGAGAAAATTGTGTTGTTTGTACTGTAGAGTTCCCACAGTCTGTATGTTGATGATTGCATCCCTGTGGGGCAGTTTAACAAGTTCCTCTGAGCTTATTACTTTCTGTAAATTATGAGTTGAATCTAGAAGGCTGACCAAATTTGGATTCAAATTTTTTTAGCAAGAGCAATTCATACGTGGAGCTGGGAGACTTTAACAGCCCTCTCCCAGTAATTGACAGATCAAGCAGACAAAATTATCAGTAAGGATATGGGTTTGAAACAATGACAGCTTTGTCTAGTGAACATGTATAGAACACTGCACCCAACATCATACTGCACATTCTTTTGCACACATAAGGGAACTTTACAAAAACTGACCACATACTGGAACTAAAGCAAGTCTTAACATGTTTCAGAAGATCAAAATTATTCATAGCATGATCTATGAAAACTAAGCCAGAAGCCCATGAGCAGAAAAGAACAGAACAGCAGCTCCTGACATTTGCAAGCTGGCCTGGCTCTCATTTTACTGGTTGTAAACTCTCTCACAGAATACCAATCTCAGACAAGGTTAATTTGGGACCATGATAAAATGAGATGAAGCAAACCCATTTCATGATTTTTTCCTAAGCTCAGATAAAATCGAGGTCAATATGCAACCTGCAGATACCAAACACCCCCTCTTACTTGACTTTCCCAATCAAAACTTTCACCTTGCTATATTGATCTTACTATAGAGAAGATTTATTGACATCTTCAGTCATAGAATTGTCCTTGCTTTCTGATTGCATCTAAAGCAAACCTTCGATTCCTTGGACTCTCCCCAAAATCACTCTGCTAAAAGCCCAAATGTTACAATAGGTTCTTTCTTTCTTTTAAATTTTATTTATTTATTTTTGTTTGTGCTGGGTCTTCGTTACCACAGGCAGGCTTCCTCTGGTTGTGGTGAGTGGGGGCTACTCCCTAGTTGCAGTGCACAGGCTTGTCATTGCAGCGGCTACTCTTGTGGAGCACAGGTTCTCAGCACACCAGATTCAGAAGTTGTGGTTTATGAGTTTAGGTGCCCATGGCACGTGGAATCTTCCTGGACCAGGAATCAAACCCTTGTCATCTGCATTGGTGGGCGAATTCTTAACCACTGGACCATGAGGGAAGTCCTAAGTTCTTTCTATCACTCTTATTTTCAGACCCCCCACAGTTCCCCATGGCATGCACTTCCCTCACTGCCAAGAGTAATAGGCTCATCTTGCTCACCTACAGATGTGTTCCTGGGTGTGTTGACACTCATAACAAAAAGATCACTAGGAAAACCCCCACGTGTTTAGAAATGAAGAAACATACATTTAAATACCCAGGGTTCCATGACAAAAACATGATGGACATTACATCATGTTTCATTGAATGGTTAAAAAAATACTACACATTTGAGTCAAGTCAGTGGCTCAACAGGAAACAGATGGCACATGCAAGCTAAGTAATTTGTGGAGAGTTAAATAAAAAGTTTGTTGGCTCAGATGGTAAAGTGTCTGCCTGCCAGGCGGGAGACCCTGGTTTGATCCCTGGATTGGGAAGATCCCCTGGAGAAGGAAATGGCAACCCACTCCAGTACGCTTGCCTGGAAAATCCCATGGACAGAGGAGCCTGGTAGGCTACAGTCCATGGTGTTGCAAAGAGTCAGACACGACTGAGAGACTTCACTTTCTTTCTTTTTGCTTTAAATAAAAAGTATGTTCATTTTTTTTTCCCCTCAGTATACCACATGGCATGCGGGATCTTAGTTCTGCAACCAGGTGTCAAACCCATGCCCCCTGCAGTGGAAGCATGGAGTTTTAACCCCTGGACCACCAGGGAAGTCCCTGAAAGTATGTCCACTTCATTTAAAGGGCAGGAAAGGCATGTAAAACATATGATTTACACCCTTCTCTGTCATTGATGTTGTACATCACAATTTGAAAGGGTAAGACATTACAAAGCAGAATTGAAATGATGACTATTTGCAGAGGATGCATGTGCGTGTGTGCATGCTAAGTTGCTCAGTCATGTCTGACTCTTTGAGACGCAATGGAGCATAGCCTGCTAGGCTCCTCTGTCCGTGGGATTCTCCGGGCAAGAATACTGGAGTGGGTTGCCATTTCCTTCTCCAGGGGATCTTCCCAACCCGGGAATTGAACCCACGTCTCTTAGGTCTCCTGCATTGGCAGATGGGTTTTTTTTTTTTTTTTTACCTCTAGCACCACCTGGGAAGCCCATTTGCAGGGGACATGGATGTGAGAGTTGGACTGTGAAGAAAGCTGAGTGCCGAAGAATGGATGCTTTTGAATTGTGGTGTTGGAGAAGACTCTTGAGAGTCCCTTGGACTGCAAGAAGATCCAACCAGTCCATTCTAAAGGAGATCAGTCCTGGGTGTTCATTGGAAGGACTGATGCTGAAGCTGAAACTCCAGTACTTTGGCCACTTCATGTGAAGAGTTGACTCACTGGAAAAGACTCTGATGCTGGGAGGGATTGGGGGCAGGAGGAGAAGGGGACCACAGAGGATGAAATGGCTGGATGGCATGACCGACTCGATGGACATGAGTTTGAGTGAACTCCGGGGGTTGGTGATGGACAGGGAGGCCTGGTGTGCTGCAGTTCATGGGGTTGCAAAGAGTTGGATATGACTGAGCGACTGAACTGAACTGAACTGATGCCTTGATATATGGAAAATCCAAGAGAATCTAATTTAAAAATATTACAGAGAGTTAAGGAGAATGCAGCAAGTTGGCTGGGTACAAAATTATTTAGACAAGTGACAAACTAGAAGATGTAATGAAAGAAAAAATTCCATTCAACAAAAAAGATAAAATATCTAGAAATAAACTAAGCAAGAAATATGCAAGACCTCTGTAAAGAAACTTTAAAATGTTGCTTTGGGACATAAAAAAATCTGAACAAATGTAAAGGTCTGCCATGTTCTCAGACAGGAAAATTTAACTTCATAAAGATACAAAATCTCCCTACATTAATCTATAAGTTAAATATCATCTAAAAATACAATGATAGCAATGATAGAATTTGTTGGAACTTGACAAGGTGATTCTCATATATTATTATGGAAAACTAAAAAAGTGAAAATAGCCACAAATATTCTTAAAGGAAGACTAATGAGAGGAGGGCTCCCCAGGTGGCGCTAGTGGTAAAGAATCCACCTGCCAATGCAGGAGATGTAAGAGACGCGAGTTGGATTCCTGTGTCGGGAAGATCCCCTGGAGGATGACATGGCAACCCACTCCAGTATTCTTGTCCAGAATCCCATGGAGGAGCCTGGCGAGCTACCTTCCATGGGGTCGCAAAGAGTGGACACAACTGAGCATCTGAGCACACACAAATGAGAGGAGTACCAGTTTCATGAGATTTTAAAACATAATAAATGTATAGTAATTTTTAGAAGTATGGTAATGGTGTATGATAGAGTGACAGAATAGAAAAAAAGGAAAGTCTAAAATATACCAAAATACAAAGAAGAATTTAGTATATGCTAAAAATAGTTCAGGGGAAAATGAGTTACTCAATAAATGGTGTTGGGACACCTAGGTGGCCATCTGGGAAAAAATATAAAGGTGAATCCCTACTTCACAATATTTGTTGTTGCTGTTCAGTTGCTAAGTCACGTGCAACTCTTTGTGACCCCATGGACTGCAGGAAGCCAGGTTCCTTTGTCCTTCACTATCTCTGGGAGTTTGCTCAAACTCATCTCCATTGAGTCAGTGATGCCATCCAACCATCTCATCCTCTGTCTCCCCTTCTCTTCCTGCCCTCAATATTTCCCAGCATCACGGTCTTTTCCAATATGTCAGCTCTTTGCATCAGGTGGCCAAAGTATTGGAGCTTCAGCTTCAGCATCAGTTTTTCCAATGAATATTCAGAGTTGGTTTCTTTTAGGATTGACTGGTTT
Organism: Bos javanicus; assembly: GCF_032452875.1. NCBI lineage: Eukaryota > Metazoa > Chordata > Mammalia > Artiodactyla > Bovidae > Bos > Bos javanicus. Next base: position 38,063,188 of record NC_083897.1, on the reverse strand, counting down.
AATCTCCTTTCTGTCCAAGGAACTCTTAAGAGTCTTCTCCAGCACCACAGTTTGAAAGCATCAATTCTTCAGCACTCAGCCTTATTTATAGTCCGACTCTCACATCTGTACATGAATACTAGAAAAACCATAACTTTGACTATAAGGACCTTTCTCAGTAAAGCAATGTCTCTGTTATTTAATACGCTGTCTAGATTTGTCATAGCTTTCCTTCCAAGGAGCAAGTGTCTTTTAATTTCATGACTGCAATCACCGTCCACAGTGATTTTGGAACCCAAGATAAGAAAATCTGTCACTGCTTCCACTTTCTCCCCTTCTATTTGCCCTGAGGTGATGGGACCGTATGCCATGATCTTCATTTTTTGAATGTTGAGTTTTAAGCCAGCTTTTTCACTCTCAAGAGGCTCTCTAGTTCCTCTTCACTTTCTGCCATAAGGGTGGTGTTATCTGCATAACTGAAGTTATTGATATTTCTCCTGGCCATCTTGATTCCAGCTTGTGTTTCATCCAGTCCAGTGTTTCTCATGATGTACTCTGCATAGAAGTTAAATAATCAGGGTGACAATACACAGCCTTGACGTACTCCTTTCCCAATTTTGAACCAATCTGTTGTTTCATGTCTCGTTCTGTTGCTTCTTGTCCTGCATACAGGCATATACAATATAAAGCAAACTAAATTTCAGATGGATCAGATTTAAAGATTAAAAAAGCAAAACCATGAAACTACTAGAAGAAACCATGGTATATTTAAAATATAATGTTAGAGGAGGAAAGAACTGTTAAAGTATGACTTGGACCTGAGAAGCCAGAAAAGAAAAGAAGATAAGAGATGAGATTAGCTTTTGCATTAAACAATGCATACAAAATAGGGAGAAAAATGGCAATAACTCAATAGAAAAATGGGCAAAAACTATGAATACAGCTTATATGAAAGAAATACAAATGACTTCTAAATAAGAAAAATTAAAATGACAGTGAGCTACCTTTCTCCACTTACCAGTTTGGCAGCAGTAGAAAATTGCCAGCATAGCTCGTTGGCTTTCTCTTGTATGGCCAATGGGAGTTGGGGCTGGCACAATTTCTATGCAGGTACTCTGGTGACATTTCTCAAAATTGCAAATTCATATACCTTTTGCCCAAGCAATTCCACATCTAGGCGTTCATTCTACACGTACATTTGCATATGTGTGAAATGAGAAAGGAATACTAGACATTAAAGAGACATGAAGAAAATGAAGACACTAGGTACTCATATGGAACCATCTCCAGCATATATGGTTAACTTCAAAAAGGAAGGCAAAGAAGAGTGTGGCTAGTGTGCTGCATTGGTGTAAAACAAGAATATGTATGTATGTGTGCACATGTACATTCATAGAGTATTGATGGATAACTGTTGAAGCTGGATGATGGGTGCATGCCATACTATTTGCTGTTTTGTGTATGCCTGAAAATTTCTATAATAAAAGTAAAAAAAATATACCTAGAATAATGGGATAAAATGAACATCTCTAGAAGGATACACGAGAAACTAATAACACTGGTTGCCTCCATAGGCACTGGAACATAGGAACTGTGTTTGATGGAGTAACAGACACACAAAAACAGGTGGTTAAACACACCGAGTTTATTTTTCTCATGTATTGAGATGTTTGGAAGTGGGCAGTTGCTAGCTTTGGTTAGTTGCTGAAGGATACCAAGAGAGGTTTTTATTACTTTCTTGGCATTTTCGTTACTGTGCCAAGATTGCAGCTGAAGCTCTGGCCATCAAATATGTGTTCCAGGTTGGGAGAAAGAGACCAATATGTCTTATGAACACAAACAGAAAGATACTAAGCCATATCCTTTATCATGCTCAAATAGGGTTTTTCCCAAGAAATGCAAAGATAAATGAATATTGACAGGGTTATGGATTGCAGTGGGGATGTAACCTGGTCTGGAGGAAAGAGAATAAACAAGATTCAAGGACCTAAGGTCCCTGAGAGACTTGTGGGGCAGAGCTGCCCCATCAACCTGGACCCCTCAGCTCAGACTTCAATGAACAAAGAAAAATCTTCGCTCTTCCATAAACCACCACATTATTGCTGGTCTCTTTGTTGAAGGTGTCTAGAGATGCCCTACATGACAGCATCCGTCCTGGGTGATGGGGCAAGGCTGCCCATGCAGCATTAGTTTCTAAACCCCTGCTAGGCACCTGTATGTGCACTAAGGACCAGGAAAAAAAGTGGTAGTCGCTCAGTCATGTCCGATTCTTTGAGACTCCATGGACTGTAGCCCACCAGGCTCCTCTGTCCATGGAATTCTCCAGGCAAGAATACTGGAGTGAGTTGCCATTTCCTTCTGCAGGGGATCTTCCAGACCCAGGGATTAAACCCAGGTCTCCCACGTTGCAGGCAGATTCTTTACCATTTAACTGTGCTATATCCATGCTGTGAAATGCTCAGCTGTTGTTAAAACCTTTCCCAGAGATGCTTAGTTATATGAAGAGAGAAAGTTGCAGAATAATCATATAGTATGAGAAACTCTCCCATACATATATAGGTACCTTTATGCATGCAGATGTGCAGAAAATGTCAGGAAGAATACTTTGGGGCCTAGAGAGGGGCTAAAAGTATGTCTGTTTTATCCCTACTTAATATTTTATAATGAGATTATATCCATCTTTTGATTGTGTCATTAAAAATAAATTTAACAGAATATTAAGCAGAGAATGTTTGTACATTAAAAAATTATGGTAAAACAGAATAATAATGTCATCCAGTGGTTTGGTATACCAGTACAGCATTCATTGCATTGAGTAAAAGAACTTTAAGAATGAAATTTAGTATTCCGTTTGATTTATTTGATTTGTTTGTATTTCCGTTGTTTGATTCCGTTTAGGTCATAAATGTTTTCAGAAAAAGTCCTATGGGGAATTTTCATTTTGTAAAATTTTCCAGAAGGAAAATCTCCAAAGTTGTATACAACCGGGTTTGATAAATCATCTCTGATTCTGAAATAATAAAGAATGTGAATGTACGAAATAAAGAATCGAGTTTAGAGAAAAACGAGGCTCTCAAGACAAACCAGACTTTAAAAAAATGCTTAAACTGCTAAAGAAAATTTAAAGGAAATCTTGTCACATGAAGTGCTATAGAGGCCGAAGGTTCTCAGTGATTAAAGACAATGGGTTTTTGAGATTTGACCAGACTGTTAATCCTAAATACAAATTTTCTTTTGGAGAACATGCTACTGAAATCTTTCTCAAATTCTTGCAAGCATTAGAGGTCATGCCGAGGCCAGTGTAGAGCAGGCAAATGCGCAGCACAGGAACCCAGTGAATCAGTCACAGGCAACTGAGACACATGATTCCTGAAAGTTGGAGGATGAAAGCGGATCACAAAATTGTAATAATAGTTACACTTGGAGAAAATTTCAGAATGACTGAATCTCAGAAGTTCATTCCCTGACGGTGAGATATGGGGTTTGGACTTGGCCATCTTCTGTGCCCTTCTGTCAGGCTTGGTGTTGTGAGACTTTTTGAAGTTCAAGGTCAAGAGTCCCCACCCCACACAATTCAGCATATCCCATTCAGATTTCCTGAGTGTAGGTGGCTCCTGGTCTATGTTGGGACGGTGGAGGCTTCTGAGTCAAGGCTAAGGCTGCCTGTGTTCCCATCCCCTAGGCCCTGCCACTTACCCGCCATTTCCCACTGGACTTTGAAGTGGCTGTTCTGGAACATTCAGAGGCCTGGGATGAAGCCAAGCCTGAGCAGGTTTCATGGCCCCTGACATGGCTGGGGTCTGGACCTCACCCTCCTGCCCTCACCCCTATCCGGCTAGCCGGGGTCCTCCCTGCCACCCCCCCTACTTTCGGAGAGTTCTGGACTGCACCTCCCTGTGTCTCCCAGTCTGTAAAATCAGCCCCTAGCTCGGAAGGTGGGTGCGGGCCCGGGGATGGGGGATGAGGGTCGCCCTGTGCCCCAGCCCCACAGGACTGGTCTGGCAGCCAGCGTCAGCCTCCTGCCCCCACCTGCACATGCCACAGAATCCTCTGAGTGCGCCAGTCCCCCAGCTCCATGGAGATGCCCACCAGCTCCTCGTCTGCCTCCCGGAGCTGCTCCACCAGGTTGAGCAGCGTCATGGACACCACCATGGACTCCCAGGCTAGGCTGAGCCAGGTTGGTCATTGGGATGTAAAATTAACAGGACCAGAGGATGGAGGGAGGGGGATTCGTTTGTTAATCTTATACACAGTGTTTGGCTCTGTAGTTTTTTGTTTTTTTTTTTTTAAGTGAAGTGTAACCAGATTCCATTAAACTGCCCAAATCCCAGGAGCCCAGCTTGGTGAACACAGGTCCCACTTGCAGTGACGTTTTGGTTATACATCTGGCTTTCTCTGGTGCTCTGCCCCTGGGGACAGGAATTGCATCATCTCTTTTGGAGCTTGGCAAACAGAAGGTGCTCAATAAGTGCTTATTGAATGAAGCTCAGAAAAAGGGTGAGGGGTGAGGGAGTACAGGGTTTTTGTCCACTGTCCTGTCTGAAAACTTTGGGGGCCGTTTTTTATTATATATTTTAAAACATCTGAATTAAAGCAATAAATATGTGCTCAGTGGTTACAAGGTCAAACAGCTCACCAGTGGGTAAATCAGACTCACAAATGCACAAACCCAAGCAAAGCCCAAGTCCCCTCACATCCATTAATGGTGGGCAGGGCACTCTTGCCCACATGCATCTCTCCTTTCTCCCATCACCAGTGTGATGGCTTCTGCCCAGTCCTGCTAGGCCACTTCAGACTCATATCAATGATGCCCTTCAATGTGAAGCTACTGGCAGCCCAGCCATCTCTTTTGAATGAAATGCGTTTTTAGCACAGAGCTCTGATCACGACCTGGGCCAGCAGGGTTGGTACACAGCAGATGCTCAGCTCAGCCTCTCTTGGAAGAACTGGGGAGGGTGTATCTTGAAAAAGCTCTGGAAGCATCAGGCTAGTGGGCTAGGAGACTAGGAGACTCTTGGGACTAGTCTGCATTTTAGCAGAAGCACTCCCTTTCTACTCACACACTTGCTATTGACTGAAGGTCTGTGTCTCTTCCAAATTCATACACTGAAATCCTAACCCTCAATGAGATGGGATCAATAGGTGGGGTCTTCTAGGCCAGGAAGGTCGGAGAAGGCAGTGGCACCCCACTCCAGTAAGCCTGCCTGGAAAATCCCATGGACAGAGGAGCCTGGTCGGCTGCAGTCCATGGAATCGCTGAGGGTTGGACACGACTGAGCGACTTCACTTTCACTTTTCACTTTCACACACTGGAGAAGGAAATGGCAGCCCACTCCAGTGTTCTTGCCTGGAGAATCCCAGGGATGGGGGAGCCTGGTGGGCTGCTGTCTATGGGGTCACACAGAGTCGGACACGACTGAAGTGACTTAGCAGCAGCAGCAGCAGGCCAGGAAGGTGGAGTCCCCATGAATGGAATTAGTGACCTTATAAAAGAGACCCCAGAAAGCTCCCCCACTGTTTTCAACATGGGAGGACACAGCCACATATGCATGAGGAAGCAGGTCCTCACTGGATACTAGCTCCGCCAGCCATAATTTGGACTTCCCATGCTCCGGGAACTGTGAGCAATCAACGTCTGTTGAGAAGCCACCTAGTTCATGGTATTTTTATGAAAGCAGCCTGAATGGACTAAGACAATGCCAGTGGCCCCTCTCAGGTGGTATGTGAGCTGGGCAGAAGTAGACTGGGACAGAGGGCCGTGGGTGTGAGCCTCCTTAGCAATGAGGGAGGCTCGGATGCTGGCCCATGAGGTGGGGGTCTGGGGTCAATGAACTCTCAGGTAAGACTTCTGGGAGGACTCAGAGGAGGGTGGTGTTGAGAGAAGCTCCAGGGCTCCGGAAGGCAGAGGCACTAAGAGAGGAGCAGAGATGAACACTCTCCATCCCCTACTGGAGGCCCATAGGACACCAAGATAAAAGCCCCAGCTTGTCCCCTCTCCCCGGGCCCATTCTTAACAAGTGGACCTGTGGCCTTGACTTTTGCACAAGGCAGCTTGCCTGAACAGAGCTTGCACATGTATGAAGGGAAAAGAGGTGAAATTCTTGGTGGCAAGCACATCATGATACCAGCAAAACAAGTGAGTGGTTCAAGCAGAGATGGCTGGGCTCTTGGTTGGGTGAGGCAGTATCACACCTGCTGCCTGGAAGTTGCATTTGGGTAGAGTAATTGACAGGACCTGGGGGAAAGAAGACATAGGCCTTGCCTGTGCACCTCCAGGGAGGCAAGGTTGGTAGGTGGAGTCATGCTCCTTTCCAAAATGCAGCTCTCTCCTATTGGGGCACATTGTGGCCTGGAAGGGGCCAACCCATGCACTTCTTGGAGCCCATTTTTCACTTGGCCTTCCAGAATGGGGCAGCTGACTCCAAGGCTGAGCTCTGTTTGCATTTCAGAGGGTCAGGGAACCAGCAGCCTGTCCTCGTTGCCTGCCTTTTCTGAGGCAACAGACACTACAGACGGGGCCAGCCACTGACCACCAAGAAGACTACCTCCCTGCTCCTGCTCCTATGCAGCCCACAGAGGCTGGACAATTCTTAAGTCTCAGAAGCCCCTTCTGTCACCCCACTTCTGATTCCTAGCTGGAGAAGCTAAGGGGAAAGCTGGTCTTCCACTTCCACCTGGAATTTAGACCCAGGGGAGAACCTCAGCTATGGTGAAGGGAGGCACCTGGCTGAATGACAGGCCCCTTCTGCCAAGGGACAGCTCGAACTTCCAGGAAGACCAACTCTCTGTCTCCAGGGAACCCCGCTTCTCCCCTAGGCATCCAGCAGGCAGTTGCAGGGCATGGGGCGAGGCAAGACAGGGGCTGGAAGTCCAGGATGTGGAGAAAAAATGGAAGAACTGATAAACCAAGCTTTGACGAAATAAGTCAAGGACAACCAATGCCATTTAACGTATATTTATTGAAATCTACTCAATGCAAGGCACTGTGCTAGATATGGAAGGGGAATCAGACAAGAAGGGCCACCCCTGTCTTCTAAGAGCTCACAATCTAACGGGTTGGGGAGGGCGGGGAGAGCAAAGCGCTAGTGCAAGGCTGATTATAGTAACTGCTGTAAAACAGACAAGTTAAGGAGACTGGGGAAGAATGAGAAAAAAGAGCCAACAACCAAAACATGAACTGGGGCAGGGCATAACGGTTCTCAGATCTGCAAGTAACACTGAAGGCCATGTTTGTTTAAAGAGACCATTTCTACTTTAGAAAATAACCACCCGAACAGATGCAATGAGAACTACACATTGTAAGTATATTAGTTATCCAGAAGTTATCAGTTTCCCAATATGACAGTTGGAAAGTAGCTGGAAGTAACTAGACACTTCCAAAATCAAGAATAGGGTGAGCAGTGACTTAACTCATTTCCTGGGGTAAACATGGGGTCAGGAAAGAACAATGCCCAGACAGAAAAATCATTGGTCAAACTCACTGAGACTGGGAGGCATAGATTTGTATCCATGTTAGCAAACAGAATACCACATTGAAAAGAGGTGTTTAGAACAGTCAGGTGGGGCTTGGTCTGGGGACAAGGGCTGGGTAGGACATGAGGAAAGCCAACCATGTGATTCTTCTCAGGAAGTGGACAAATGGGGAAATGCAATTGCTCTTGACAGACTGTAAAAAGCAGAGGCCTACTCAAGCTGGCTCAGGTCAAGGGGGTCTACGGCAGGGACACAAGTGGACCAGGGCAGTCGCCAGAGATCCCAGAAGGGAACTGCCAGGCTCCCTTGCAGTGCTGGGGTCAAGGCCTCTCTGAGGGTGCCCAGCAGGAGTCCATAGATCTTCAAGCTGGTGCTGCCCATCAGGGCAACTCCCCTAGATCCCAGGTGGCTCCCTCTTCCTTCCAGCACAAACTAGAAACTTCTCTGTTTTCTTATTTATACTTCACAGAGAACCCTAAAGATCTGGTCCATGTCTCCAGCTCTGTCGACCAATTACTGCCTGTGAGTCAAGTGTTCAGTTCTGGTTGAATGAACATGAACTTGACGGGGTGGAGGTCACATAACAGACAACAGGGCACAGCCCCGGGAATGCGGAATGCAACCCCACATGACAGAGATGCCCACCAGGACAGAGTGGGGCTCATTTTGGAAACTGGAGAGTGGGTATGACACAACTAATCCACACAGTTCATCTTATTAAGCAGCAGAAGTGGTAAACAGTTACTTTCTTCTGAAAATTTCAGCAAGTATTCAAAACTTTAATAAAAGTGATGGAAGGTTTTTTTTTTCAGAATATAAGAAAAGGACCCATTTTGAAGGACAGCTGGCATTCTACATAATCAACCTGCTCTCCATTTGCCTTGCAAAAGGAATACATGTGATTAGAAAGAAAAATGAAATGAGGTAGATACATAAATGCATAGACAAGCACACACGACAGCAAGTCTGATCACATTTTGCATCTGATGTAGCAGTAGACCTAGAGAGTCCAAGGAAATCCACCCCCTCCCCCAGGGACCCGAGGCAAACACTGAACTCGGTGCGACTACAGGACACACGTTAAAGCCACAGAGAGAGCATGGACTTCACCCGCAAACACAGTGACAGAAAAGATGTGTTCACTCCGGCGGACGGTCTGTTCAAGAGAAAATCATAGAACTGAGAATGGAACAAAGGAAAGGAGGGCATGACAAGGTGCCAAGGTGCCAGGTCCTGGCTGGGGACAAGTGGAGTGGTGTCGACGATACTAAGTTCTGAGTTAATACTGCATCTAGATCCTTCCTAAAACCCAGGCAAGACATGGCAGGCTACTTTCAGGTTGCAATGCCAGACTTGCCCCTATGGATGCCAACATTCGTTACCAAATGACAGTTGCAGCAAATACGTCATTAATAGCTTGAAAAGAGAAAACTGATGAGACAGGAAGTAGTGATTTCAGACATAGATTTACACCTACTGCAAGAACTGAGGCCCCCTAGCAGAAAGAATCGCTATGTAACAAGAGCTGTCAGCTTCTCTCCAGCCCCGGGGGTCAGGATGGAGATGTTGCAGAGAGCCACTGGTGTGACCTGGGGGAGCCATTCCAGAGTACCTCTGGCTAAGGTCACAAGGGTCACTGTGGGACCCTGCTTCCCAGCCCCGGTGGGCCTGTCAGAAAAGTGCCCTTCCTTGGCAGGCTCTCAAGCTCCCCCTCTACCCCAGGCACAGCTGCTGAGAAGTCACGCTACAGGGGCCAGGTTCTTGGCTAGCCCTTGCTGCTGTTCCTCCTGGGGGAGGCTGCTGAAAGTGAGAGCCCAGTTCCAGGATGACCAATTTCTATTTCTATGCCACATGGGCTGTCGTCAGAAGGGCATCATTGCCCTCTGAACCCTTGTTTTAACTGCCCCTCTTGGGCAAGGCTGTGGCAAGTCACAGCCCAGGCCTGTTGTAGCCATCAGAGGGGCAGGGTTGTCTCCAAGCCTTTATTCTGTCACCCCCTCACAGATGTGGACGCAGGAGGTGACATCAGAACAGACAGGTGAATTTCCTCCTAGTCATCAAAAGTGGAAGCCACCAAACTGCTGACCTCTTTCTAGTTCCAGAATCACTCTCTAGGAAGAGGATACCATCCACGTGACAGCCATCAGTCGGTTGAGTCTTCGTGTTTGAGATGTCTGTTGGGTGGATCTGCTGCTCAGGCACTGAATCCACGCCGAGCCATGGCCAAGGCTCCCAGGAGCTGGAAGTTTGGCCAGCTGCTGCCAAGACCAAGTTTGGACCGTCCCATTGATCCTGACCCATAAGTGAGGTCCCGCCCCACTGCTGAGGCCAGGGCTATGCTGAGGAACAGTCAAGAGTGTTCTGGCCAATCCAAGATGGAAATTCCTCTTGAGTGCCTGGGTGGCCAGGTTGGATAGTCAAGTACTGCCCACATATGTGCAGAGTCTTCATCTTGGATGAGGAGTGAGCCTGCATCTCTGGCCCATTTCCATCCAGCCTGCCCACCTGGACATCCACCTTCTGGTGGGGCAGGACTTTCAACTTTTCATTTGTAATTCAATATCTAGAAGAGAATATTATCATCTCTAACTACTGAAGCAATGGAAGTTACGATTTAACTGACAACAATGAACGCTTGGATATGTAAAAATCAAAAGCTTGCAAAACAAAAATGTAATAAAACTGCTACGAAGAGCAAAGCAATAAAACTGGCAAAGAAATCATCACAATTGATATAGAAAGAACTGCTGTATAATGTCAATATATTCAAAGATAACTTGATAACTGGTCAAAGGAGATGCACATACGATCTGCATGCGAGCAAACGGAAACAGTATTTTAAGCCATCATGTGAGAGAAAGAAGATGAGACTAGGAGTCAGGAGCCCTGGGTCTATCCCCAGTTCAGATACCAGTGAGTCACAGAACAACAGCAATAACCATGGAGGTGATGGCAGATGACTTCACTGAGTGTGTACCTCTGTGCCAGGTGAGGCATCTCGGTCCTTGCGATAACCTTAAGAGGTAGTCCTGTGATCATCCTCGTTTTATAGAGGTGGAAATGGAGGATTGGAGAAGTACCATCTAGGCCCCATATCAGGAGAGGCTATTGTTCCCCAAAAGGAGGCATCACCTTATGCTTAAGTCCTTGGGATGTCATTGTTATCATGTTGATCTTCTCTCAAATACTTGATTTTAATAGTCCTGCTTGAGGATGAGACCCATTAGCCTGAAATAAACTCCAGTCGATGCTAGTTTTGGATATGCATGGAAGTCACCAGGTTGAATTGGTTTAAGAAAAAAGGATACAAAAGAAATGTAACTCAGATTCAGTACTTCTTCTTAAGAGTATGAGCTCACAATGACAAGTTTTTAATGCTTTAAAAAAGCCTTTTAAAGTTCATTTAAAAAGGAACACCTTAAGTGGGTGCATTGTAGAACTATAGGACAAATTAAAAAAGGACAACCATCATTCTAATGTTACGTGAACAGGTACTTATGGCTTGTGGGAGGTGATTTCTAGTGAGAGCCTTGTGCAGGGATTGTCACAGTGCTACATGGCACACAGCTCATACAGATGGAAGCCACTGGATGGGCTTTGAAAATAATGACTCCAAAGGGGCTCTGAGGTTGGTGAAGATAGTGTGGTTAGAAATGCATAGGAAGAATTAGAATAAAATGATCTCATGGAGCAGAGTCAGGCAAAAAAGGAATACTTTCTAAATTAATATATATAACATGTGATTTATAATAGGTATGCATAACTAAATTAATAAATTAAATATTATAAGACATTTGATTATTCTATTTACAACCCTAAAAATTTATAAATTCAAGTAGGCCAAAAACTTTGGGGTGATTGCTCTGTTAGGGAAAGTCGGGATTCACAATCTACAGATGCTGTCATTGAATAGCTCTGGGTCTCCCTTTCCCTGAAGGGGGAGCTTGGAGGAAAACAAGCATCTCCATCCAGCTCCACTTCCCACATCCAGATTTCTCTTCTCTCATTCTCCGATTCAAGACCTGTGGGTTTAAATACCTTGAAGGTACTCGAGGCCAGTTGAACCAGCCAAAATCAATCAAAATGGTAAAAGCTACTCTCGATAGGCAAAATGGGAAACATAGACACTTTATAAATTGCTGGTGGTAGTATAAATTGATTTCAACCTTTCTGAAGAGAAAATATATAAGCATTACAAAACTGTTCATCTCCTTTGACTCTGCCCTCCCCCTCTAGGGACCTGGCCCCAGCGGGAATCCGCTGCCAGCTGTGGGGCTGTGAGCCTCGCCTACTCGTGGTGGGTTGGCTGATGCTTCTGCAGTGCCGACCGCCTCTTGAACACGCGGCCACACTCGCTGCACTCACAGCGTCTTGTTCCACTGTGGGTCCTCCGATGGCGACTCAGGCCGGAGCTCCGGCGGAAGGCCTTCCCGCATTTGTCGCATTCATAGGGTTTCAGTCCGCTATGGATGCGCCGGTGTTTGATCAGGTCAGAAGGCCCCCGGAAGGCCTTGCCACAGTCGCCACAGGCGTAAGGCCGCTCCCCAGTGTGGATGCGCTGGTGCTCTAGGAGGCTGGAGCTCTGCCTGAAGGCTTTGCCGCACTGGCCACACTCGTACGGCTTCTCGCCAGTGTGGATCCGCCGATGCTTGGTGAGCTCCGAGCTCCTCCGGAAGAGCTTGCCACAGTGGGGGCAACCGTAGGGCTTTGCTCCGCTGTGGATGCGCTGGTGCTCGGCCAGGCCATTGACTCCTCGGAAGGACTTGCCGCAGTCGTCGCAGTCGAAGGGCAGGTGGCCGGTGTGTATACGCTGGTGCTTGAGAAGTTCCTGGCGATCCAGGAAATCCCTGCTACATGTCTTACAGGCGAAGGGCTTCTCTGAAGTGTGCAGCTTCTGATGGCGGAAGAGGTGGGTATTTACCTTGAAGGAACGGCCGCATTCCTCACAGTCAAAGGGCTTCTCTCGGCTGTGGACGCGCAGATGCTGACTGAGGCCCGCATTCTTCTTGAACCTTTTCCCGCATTCTTCACACTCGAAGGGTTTTGCCTCCTTTTCCATTTGCTCCCTATTCTCCACGGCCCCGTCGAGAACCCAGCTGGGGCCCGGCTGGGGCTCTGCAGCCACATGGCTCTTCCTGTGCTCATTTAACTCAGTCACCCCATGAAAGACCTGCCCGCAATCGCTGCACTCCCAGCCCTTCTTCTCACTGTGAATTCGCTGGTGCTGCACCAGGAGGACCTTAAGCCGAAAGGTATCCCCACACTCTTTACATGCAAAGTGATGCTCTACAGGCAAATTCTGGGGGCTTCCTCCCTTCCCCCCCGAGTCCCCATTCTGTTTGACCTCAGGGCTGGGCTCACTGGCCCTCGGGGAGCTTGTGGAAGCCATCTCCTGTGACTGTGCATTTTCATCCATCATTGGCTGTTGGGTTGCCCAGATGCTTTCTGAAATGAAAACCATAAGACACTGCAGTCTCAAGAGGAGGAAGGAATAATCACAGCAAAACGAGTGAGTGTCAACAATCACTTTGCTCCAGAGACAGCTGCTGACCAGTTGGCAGGAGGTCACCAACCAGAAATAAGGACAGTAGACAGAAAGGGCATAAGGGCCTGGTTGCTGGAAGCTCCCTCTCAAGGTGACTGAGGATCAAGCCACACCCCAAACATGTGGCTTCCTCCCCAAAGCTTCAGCTGGGCCTCCCCCATGATGCCCTGACATTTCTTCAATTTTTTTACTCACCTGAATGTTTAGCTCAATCCACGTTAGGGGATGGCTCTGACTTGCTCCAGGTGAGAGACCAAGGTGAGGGTCAAAACAGGAACTCCTTCTCATGGAAAAAGAAACAGGCAGTAGCAGCAGCCAGAGATGATATCAGGTTGGGGCCTTTGAAGGGGAAGCTTTCAATCCTCAAAGGCTGGAGTGGCTGTTCCCTTAGGCAAGTCATCCATTAATATCAAATGCCTTTCCCAATCGTCAGCTCCTTCCAGGGGCTGGATGAAGCAAGCTCTGGGTCTATCCACATAGAGCACCAGGTCGTCTTCCTGGGGGGTGGATCCTCCCTTTCCCCTGTCCACTCTCTTTAAGGTCTGCACACTGAACTTGGGGTCCTTCCATAACTATCAAAGCTGATCCCTGGCAGTCTCTCCTCCTAAGAAGCCTCCCCACCTCACACATGCAGCCCCTTGTGGTGCTAAGGAGCTTGCCATGTCAGCCTCTCTCAACACATATATACCTGTGGTGGATTCATTATGATATTTGGCAAAACTAATACAATTATGTAAAGTTTAAAAATAAAATAAAATTAAAAAAAAAACCAGTAAACTACAATAAAGTTCCCATACAATTTACATAATTTGTGGGTTAAAAAAGTATTTCATTATGGTGGCCAGTTTGTTCTAACTTCTTTATAAGCCGTTATGAGTTGGGAGGGATACCCGCTACTTTGACAGGTTGTGTGTAGCAGACCCTCTGTATTTCCTTACAGCCTATTCCCAGGGAGCATAAGCTGGAAGTTGGGCCTGTGTGGGACTAGACTGTCAGGTGCCCCCTTATCCCACTCCCAGTTCCGCAGGACCACGAAGCTGGTGGCAAATCTTGTGGAAGGGCTGGGGTCATCCTTACCCACAGATATCACGTTTCTTCAATATGCTGAGGTCCTCTGCTCAGGGTCCAGCTTCAGTCACTCCGTTTGATGAGGTATTGTGCCACATTACCAAACGTCACTGAATCCTGAAAGAATTCCCAGGAACAATCTGTCTTTCCATCCATTCTAGAATGAGGCAAGGGCAATGTCAGTAACCCCAGGGATGAGAGGTGAGAGTCTAGAGTGAGTATACATGCGAACATGGAAATCTAAGTATAAGCCTCAAGAAGTCCTAGAAAGAGAACCTGACCATGTGCCAGGAGACCTGGGCTGTGGCCCTGGCTCCCATTGTCTTCCCAAGGGACGTTAGCTCAATCACTTTCGGGTACTGAAACTCAGCTCCCCAACTGGGATGATGGAAATTACAAACCCAGCAGGTATCAATTCCTTGGCAGACTCTGGGGAGAGAAGCAGAAAGAGGGAGGAAAGATAGCAGCTGGGGTTCAGGCCCAGTTGTGTGTTATGCTGGGGAAAGAAGCAGAGACCAATACTAGAATCAGGAAGCAGGGACAGATTCCCAAGCTAGGCTGAGGGAAGCACAGCTCATCTGAGCCTCAAGCACTCCAAGGGGGCATTGCCAGGACTTGGTTTCCCAGGAATGGTAAGGACTTGGGCAGGACTTGACTTCTTGGGTAAGGGCCAGACCCTGGGTATCAGGGGGAGCTAATGAAAGTGGAAAGAGCCACGAGTGACAGCAGCCCTGCCTCTGGGTCCCGTGGGATGAGACTGGTGATTTCCTTTTCACTTGTTTTAAATCTTGAGTCTTCTCTTGCACAGAGGTTGACTGACAAACTAGAACATGGACATACTAAGAAAACATATCCCAAATAGTGGGGAAACTGGGCTGGCAGAGAACTGATACAGGCAGCCCAGAGAGAATCCAGACAAGATAAATGAATGTTAGCCCAGGCACAGAGAGAAGACAAACTCAGACTGAAAGCCAGTGGCAGGAATATTGGCTCTCAGAGACAGGTCGGCCATAGGCCTCCTAGCAGTAGGCCTTGGAGAGTTTCATGCTCACACTGCACAGGAAGGCAGTGTTCCCCAAAAGAACATCAGAACAAATAACTGGGAAGTGAGAGATCTTTTTCAACTTTGTAGGGGCAACAAAGAAACAGAATGGGCTACTAAAGGGAAGGGAACAGGAGCAAGGGCTTCCTGACTAGCAGTAAGGCCCTCAAAAGTCCATACTCCACCACACCGAAACAATTCATCAGGTGACAGCTTGCAGAGAAGAACATTTCTGTGATATATTTGACAAAATGAAAAGTTGAACAATAGCTGGAAAAAGACACCTCAAAAAAAAAAATATCTTCAAAGACTAAGTTGCTAAATAAAAGATCTGAACCACATGTGCAAGTTGCCTTTTTCTTTCGGATCCCACCACAGGTGTGTCTGCATCACAGACCGCCCACTTCAGTGAGTTCACAGAAACAGGAACCCAGTTTCTGTTCTGCTATCAAGTCAATTTGGTTCATAGTTAAATGAAGAGAAAGCATTTTTACACTAGCTCAAGGATTACAGAACCCAGGTACTCCAGAAATAGTTTTTCATAAAATTAGATGTTATATTAAAAGGGATGGACAGAGACTTCCACTTTTGGCCATGATGGAATAACAAGGAACAGATTTAATGTCTTATAAATAAATACAAAACTGGACAAAATAGATGTGAATCAACAGTTTAAGTATTGGACAGCAGACAGCACAGGATGATGATCCTTGAGAGAAGAGAAACAAATAATATAAGCTTTATCAGTGTCCTAGATACCTTCCGGAGGCAATTTCCAGATTTAGATTACAGGGAAAGGGGGACCAAACAGAGCTTGGTGGCTTTATTACCAACACAGACCAGAATTCAGGGAAGCTAAGGTAAAGCAGAGTTCCAGAAACGAGGGAGCTATGCAGAAAAAAGAGCTCAAAAAAATTTGCACAAGATTTCCCTTGAGTCTTTCCTGACCACTAAGCCATGCATGCATACAATAAAACTCACAAAGACTAGGAAAACAATGACCAGGAAGTTGTAAGTTGAATAATTCCTAAGACACACAAAGGTAGGGAGATATTCAGGGTCCAACCAACCAGAGTATAGTTCTCAGTGATCATCTGGGGTATTCAGTAGAGAATCAGAGAGGCCATGCTTTAGTAGCAGGACTGATTTATCCCTGGAGCCAGAGTGACCCTGGATCTGCTCTAGAAAAACATAAAAATAGGGCTTGAAGGGATGAAACTATTCCATAAGCAACTACCTCCAAAAACAAAGTCTAACTCTTTTCACAGTGAAACAACAAAATCCAGACATTCAACAACATAATCTCTACAATGTTCAACATCCAATAAATAATTAAGTAAATGCCAAGAAGCAGGGAAAAAATGTGACTCATGGAAAGGAAAATAGAAACACCCAGAAATGATCACTGACAGACAAGGATAACAGCTAGTTTAACAATGTATAACTATTTAAAGAAAAACAGGAACATAATGAAAGAAATGGATGATAAAAACAAAAACTGAATGGGACTTACTGAGGTGAAAATTGTAACATTTAAAATGAAAATTTCACTGGATGTGCTTAACAGCAGATTAGATGCAGCCTTCTCCCCCTGCCCCAAAGGATTAGGAAATCTGAAGACCTAGCAATAAAAATTATCCCAAATGAAGATCAGAAAGAAAAAAATATTTAACAGTGTTTCATTGACTTGGAGATAACAAAAAGTGGTCTAACACACATATAATTGGAATCTGAGAAGATGAGGAAAAGCAGGGGGGGATAAAAGTATAATTGAAGAAATAATGGTTAAAATTTATTATTTTCTAAATTGGATAAAACCTATATCCAAGAAGCCCAATCACCCCCTAGCAAGACTAAACAAACACACAAAAAACAAAACCAGAAAAAAACCCCACACTTGTACACTAAGACACATCATAATCATATTGCTGAAAACTAGTGATAAAGAAAAAATCTTAAAGTAGCCAGAGAATAAAAGATGTTGTAAACAAAGGAGCAAAGATAATAACTGCTGACTTCTTATCAGAAAATGTGCAAGCCAGAAAACAACTTCATGACATTTTTAAAGTGCTAAAGGGAAAAAAAAACAACATGTCAACCAAGAATTTGATATTTAGGGAAAGTATCCTTCAAAAATGAAGGCAAAAAACAAGCTTTTTTAGACAAAGAAAAGCTGAAAGAATCTGTCACCAGCAGATCCACACAAGACGTATTTAAGAAAATTCTTCAGGTGAAGATGGAAACTTGGATCACAAAGGAATGAAGAACACCAGGAACGTAAATATGTGCTGAAATATAGAACACTTTTACATCTTTAAGAGAAAGCTGAACATTTAGAGAAAAAAATAGTAAGGTAGTATGGAGTTTATAGGGCTTCCCTGGTGGCTCAGTCGTAAACGATCCACCTGCTAAAGCAGGAGACGCAGGTTCAATCCTTGGGTTGGGAGGATCCCTGGGTTGGGAGGATTCCCCTGGAGAAGGAAATGGCAATCCACCCCAGTATTCTTGCCTGGGAAATCCTATGGACAGAGGAGCCTGGCAGGCTACAATCTATGGGGTTGCAAAAGAGTTGGACACAACTTAGCAACTAAACAAAACCAACAATTGGGGTTTATAAGATATATAGAAATAAAATGTAAGACTGTGCTTTAGGAAGCCCTCCAAGCCTCTGATACACGGCAGTAGTGGAGATAAAATACAATTCTAAAAAAATAATCCAAAAGTAGGTTAAAAAAACAGATGAAAAAGAACAGTTAGGGCAAGCAGAAACAAACAGCAAGAGGCAAATGTAAACACAACCATATGGATAGTTAAGTTAAATATAAATGGACTAAACACACACCAATTAATTTGTAGAGACTATCAGATTGTATTTTTTTAAAAAAGAAACTCAAGTATGTGCTTGACGTCTACAAGAAATTTTAAAGTTAAAGACTTTAAATGTAAAGAGAGAGATAGGTTAAAAGTAAAAGGATGGAAAACAATACAGTATAACCAACATGAAGAGTGTCAGTAATCCCAATGTCATAAAAACAAGAGGGAGACCTTCCTGAAGAATCCTAGAACTCAGAGCAGGAAGAAAACTGGAGAGCTCAAGCATAAAATCAGTAGGTTGTAAGGGACAAGAAAAAAAACATAGGACAAAAGATAAATAAGTAAATGAAAAGGAAAAAAAAAATCAACAGGTGGCCAATACAGCATGATACACAGCAGATTACAAAAATTTGAATCCTCCATCAAAGAAGATTATAGACAGACAGTAGCTGTTTATTAAAAAATCACAGACTGTAGAGGAAGGGGAAAGAACAGTATACATTTGCATTTTAAGGAAAAAAAGGAATAAACAGAGTGACTCACAGCTAATGAGCACATCGAGACTGCAATGTGCACCACCCTGGGGTAGAGTCCAGGTCTAGAAAGGTCTTCAGGTTTCTGTTTCTGTCATGAATGTTTAGTAACCAAGCTGCATTTCTTTAGTAACCAGAAAGGAACAACAATTTTAAAAGATTTCAGTAGACTTTGGGTAAGAAGGATGCTCAGCATATGAGAAGACAGGGCCAAGGCCAAGAAGACAAGAGGGAATAGTCCTTGAAGCTGGGCAATGTCCTGAGGTGCCCACACAGGCAAGCCACAACAGAGCAGGGCTGGCAGGAATGCGTGGGCAGTCCCAGAAAGCTTAGAGGCAGGTCCATGGGATTGTGAATTCCTGGGATCATCCCCCCAAACTATTAGCAATATGACAGGTGTGAGGGAAGGCTTCCTTTGGCTCCAAAGTCCACAGAAACTCTACTTCCATCTTGAAATGACTCCCCAGTGTGTGAGAGAAGCCCTAGGTGCCCAGCAGCCAAGCCTTCTGTAACCCACTGTCCCCTAGGCAGGGCTTCCTTCTTCCTGGCATACATTTGATATTTGGTTTGACCTTGGCTTCCAATACAAAATGAACCGGTCATTGATTATTTACATAGTTCATTCTAAAAAATTCACTTCTTATTGACATTGAGGTTTTGTTGTCAAATGGAATGAAGAGGAAGACATCTCACCTTCACCTTCTGAGCAAGATGGTCTGTTACAAGCCTTGCCTGACTACCCTCAGGCCAGAGACCTAAGGCCTTAACCCACTCCAAGGCCCTGGCTGAGCCCACCAGACCCATACGTCTCAGTCAGTCCTTCCAGACACTCAGTTTTCATCCCGTCCTAAATATACCAAGGCAATAATCCCGAGAGCCTCTGAACCTGCCTCAAGTGGCTCCTTCGAAGAATTCGGGCCTCACTCAAGTGCCACCTCCTCCAAATGTCTTCACTCTCCAGCTCCATCACATACTTACAATACTTTTCACTACCTAAAACTTACCCTCTGAAATTGCTTGTTTTTACCTGATTCTCCCTGGGGAAAATGTCACCTCTCACAGGATAGGGCCCTTCTCTTTCTTGGCCAACCCCGAATCCCCAGCATTCAGGGGGCAGTAGCTCTTAGCACTCAGTGGACATGTGACACCCTGTGAGGGAGGGGTGAGTTACATAACTTTCATTAACAGAGCACCTACTATGCATTTGGCACTGTGCTTCTCCCTTCACAGGCTTCCCTAGTGGTGCACTGGTAAAGAATGCACATATCAATGCATGAGACGCAGGTTCAATCCCTGGGTCGGGAAGATCCCCTGGAGGAGGACATGGCAACCCACTCCAGTATTCTTGCCTGGAGAATCCCATGGACAGAGGACCTGGCGGGCTACAGTCTGTGGGGTCACAAAGAATTGGACATGACTGAAGTGGCTGAGCACGTAGATACTTCTCCTTTAAATGTGCGAAGAGTCAGACACAACTGAGTGACTGCCTCCATTTTACCGAGAAGGAAGAAACGGATCTGAGGGGTGAACTAAATTGCCTAAGGTCTAGCTCCCAAGATTTGAGGCATTTTGAGCCACACCAGAGAAGAGAGAGAAGTAATCTGCCACAAAGTAATACCTAACACTGGGCCTTGTCCAAAGGCCAGGCTACTGTGTCATCGAAGCCTAATGGTATGTATGGGTTTAGGGGACTTGCTTTCAGTCCCATGCACAAAAGATACATACATCATTCTTTCATTCACAGTTTTTCCAAGCCATCCATGCTTAATTGAAAAGGTCCTCCTGAAAAGTTCCCATTTAATTGAGCAGATCCTACCAAAGTGTATTCACTTATTGGCATGAAGTCCTGGAGATACAACCCCCAAGTGAATTGTTAATTATCTTCTCCAGTGTAGCAACAGGACTGGCCCTTCCTGTACCAGGCTTGCCCAGGGGACTTAACCCAACTGCACTTCAGATCACCACCCACAGTGACAAGAGACTATGGACACATGGAGACCGTGACAGACAGAGGCCATTTCAAAGGTGTCTATAAAAATGGGAGGGGAAAAGTGAGCCCTGCTTTCATAAAAGGAAGCTAAACTCTACATAATGAATCAGGTATATTGGGGAAAACATTTACGAGACACAAAGGAAGATCATTTAAAAATGATCCACTGCAGTTAAAAATAGAATCATCATCAATCCTGAAAACAATCTGATAATTCAGAAGCTATGTCACCCAACCACTCCACTTTAAAATGGTGGAACTAATCTGGAAAAGAAGCTGGACTCCATGACACAGGTGTCTACTGCCTTCCAAAGGTGGACCTTGTGAAATCAAGGTCAAATCGATTCCAGGCACAATATGAAAACCATTGTCATGTACTCAATGGATACACAGGGAGATCCTGACCTTGAACATGAGGCACTTTCACTCACCATGGACAAGCATACCCAAATCTTATAAGTGCACTCCTTTGCCCAACCAGGAAAGAGAAGTTGGTAGAAAGACTTTGGGAAAACAAATCTTGGCCTTTTAATATAAACAATATTATCTTTCTTCTTTAAGCAAGATCTTTAGTGTAGTCTAACAACTCCATGCTCCCAGAGAATAAAGACTCTATCAGGTTGACTGTGGATTCTACCCTGGAGCTAGCCAAGTGCCACAGACTCTGCAGCTGCTTCACAGACACATTTCTGAAACATCATGCTTCCTAAAACCTGAGAGTTCATGTCAGTGAATAAAGGTTCCTTATATGTGCTTTAGACGGCAATGTAAATTTTAACCAACTTATTTAAATCCAATTTTCTGTATCCAATCAGAAATACTGAAAACCAAAACAATCATTTCACCCTGATTTGAAAGAACAGAAATTAACAGCTGAATTTAATGGAGCCAAAAGCCAACATTTGTCACAAAAGCAGGGAATACTTTAGTGTCTTCTGGTCACTTTGGAGCTCGGGACCCCTACTGAGGGTGTCTGGTTACTAGGAAAGGTCACTTCTGAGCCTAAGAGATCAGCAGTAGACTGATTTCATGGCACAAGTAGCCAGGGTGCCTCCTCAGCAGGTGCCAGCCTTCTCTGGGCAATGGGTGCAGGGGAGAGGGAGCAAAGCCACGCAAACTAGAACTGGCAGCTTCCAGAAACTTCAAAGAGGTGCCAGAAGCACCTGATCTCCTTGGAACATCTAGATAAGGACTGAAGCAGAATGTCCCCATACCCTAGAAGATAACAGGTGGCTCACAGTGTTCAATTCAGTTGTGGGCCACAGCAAAAATGCCCTAGAGGGAATATTTATAGATCACATGAGAGACTGCACTTTCTATCATCTAATTCAGATAGGTGCCTTCAGCTCCCTCTCCCATCACTAACCCTAACCCTAACCCTAAATCATCCTATTTATCACCTGGATTCCCAATTCTCCTTGCTGGATGTCTGTTCTCCCTTGAGTTGTGCTCTCAGATCAATAGAACTATATCTGGACAAAGATCGCCCAACAGCACTGGCATATATAAAAATATAAGTGCTTCCAGAACCAAAATAATACTTCTCACCACCTTGCATCCCCATGGGGTCTTCTAACAGCATGGCCAGCTTTAAGGCCAGCAGACCTGGTCTATAAACATCCAGACTTACCCAAAAGAGACATACAGAGATGGCATCATGTCTCAGAAAAATTCTGAGCGATTACTCAGGCAGGTAAAGTCCTACCTGTTGGACTAAAATAATTTGGGAAGACAGAACTTGGGCACACCTTCTTGGAACATGTCTTTTTGGGTCACAAGTGTTCAAAGGACAGGCTGTGAGACTGAATACACTGTTGAGACACCAATCCACCCAAGTCCGGCAATTCTGGGATGCCAAGGGCCTGAGCTCTCAACCTGTCGGGCCAGGCTGTGGCTACAACGCCCATTTGGGCTCACCTTGTACTGTGCACATGCACTGCTACTAGAAGTGAATCCTAAAGGGCCAACAGAGAGGGTGTCTCACCAGGAAAGTCTGTTTCTCTCGGGATGTTTGTGTCTGTGTGTGCCTTTTTCTGTGTGCGTGGGTGGGAGGCATCTGTCTCTGTCTTCCCCAGTTTTCCTCTCTTACTCTGCCTGGGCACCTGCCCCTCTCTGTTTACGTTTCCATTTTCTTTGCCTTCTATAAAAAGCTAGAAGGTGGACCAGAAGGGGATTTTGTAGTGTTTGTTGTACTTAATTGAGGGAAGGTTTATGTTCCCATTTCCCCAAGAAAATGCATGCTATCTTACTGAAAATGAAAATAAATTGTAAGTATAGCTTCATTTAAGTTACACTGTCCTGGATATGAATGATTCTAAATGGGGATGGGGGATGCTGTTCAAATACCAAGGGGCCCTGGGCCAGTTGTGGAGCCCAAGCAAATTAGGGCCAGAGCTAGATGGGTGCGTTAGACCCTTGGCTTGGGGTGTGCTAATGACTCAAGGGGCAGAGTAGCAGGTGTAGGTGGGGACGAGAAATCTGCATTTTCAACCAGCACTCAGGAGACTGGGATGCAGACTTGTGCCTTGTTAACATTGAGCCCATCTAGAATCTGGAGGCTTCCTCACCTCCAGCACTCAGCAGACAGGTTTCTGGCCCATGAGCCTCTTGAATGGGATGCCACTCTCTGCTGACTGTCAGATTTCTGGGCAGGGAATTCACACTTTCTAGTGATTTTCTAGGAGAAGGCAATGGCACCCCACTCCAGTACTCTTGCCTGGAAAATCCCATGGATGGAGGAGCCTGGTAGGCTGCAGTCCATGGAGTCGCTAAGAGTCAGACACGACTGAGTGACTTCGCTTTCACTTTTCACTTTCATGCACTGGAGAAGGAAATGGCAACCCACTCCAGTGTTCCTGCCTGGAGAATCCCAGGGACAGTGGAGCCTGGTGGGCTGCCGTCTATGGGGTCGCACAGAGTTGGACACGGCTGAAGTGACTTAGCAGCAGCAGCAGCAGCAGTGATTTGCTAAGGGGTCTCTCACCCAAAGAAGGCTGAAAATCAGTGTTCAATAGAATTCTAAATGCAGATCCTAAGACATTTTGAGAGAATGTATTGGACTGCGCCAGGTACTGTGCAAGCTGCTTCGACTTAAAGGCCCAGTTGGGGAGGGAGGATGGGGGATGGGATGAGGCAGCATTAGCACCTAGAGGGAGTGCTGTTCTAGCAAGCCCATCTGAAATCCTTTGGTAAAAGAAAAATGTCAAGTCTGAGGTTGAAGAGGAAATATTTCACTGACCAAGGAGTCTAGAGGGGGCTGATGGCCCCGGGTTGGGCCAACGCTGGCTGGAGGGTGTCAACTGGAACAGGGTGGGACCTCTGGGAACAGGGCCAGTGGCGGGGGTGGGAGGCGGTGGTGGTGGTGGTGAAAGGGACCATGGGCTTTCTGCCGCAGGCGACTGTGTTGTGAGGGAGGATGGAAAAAGACGTGTAATTAATCAACCAAATATAGACTAGTTCAGTTCAGTTCAGTCGCTCAGTCGTGCCCGACTCTTTGCGACCCCCATGAATCACAGCACGAGGCCTCCCTGTCCATCACTAACTCCCGGAGTTCACTCAAACTCACGTCCATCGAGTCGGTGAGGCCATCCAGCCATCTCATCCTCTGTCGTCCCCTTTTCCTCCTACCCCCAATCCCTCCCAGCATCAGGCAGCAAAGGAGTTTGGTGGTGGGCACTGGAGACAGATGTAGCCCGAGAAGGGCGACAGAAAAACCTCTTTTCAGATCCAGGGCCTTGGGCTCGTTTTCACCCAGCAAAGGCTGCCCCTCCCCCTCCCTCACAGCCCTTGGGCTCTAGGCTACCCCCTCACCCTCCCTGCCAAGCGGAGGCTCGACCCCTTCCTAAAAGGAAAAGAGGGACTCCGCCTGCAGGAACCGTCCCCAGTACAGCAGGAACTGTCCCCAGTACAGCGTCTCTGGCTGCTGTTCAACCTCTCCCCCAGATAGGGGGAAAAGCCCTTTAACACACACTCCCCCACACAACGCCCTCTTCCAGTCGGCCTTCTCCGCGCTTGGGGCGGGAGATCTCCCTCTTTTCATAGTGGCCGGTTCCCATCCCCTAGTGTCACCCCCAAAGCAGCGTAGGCCTCGGCACGTCCAGAGATTCCCGCCCCTAACCATCGCCCCCTGCCCGCCGCGGGAAGGCCTTCAGCCTCCTCATACCCACTATCTCGGACCCGTGCCCCTCTCCAGCTGGCCCCAGGGCAGAGCAGCTTCCCGAGGCAACACAAACGCTCCTCCCCAACAAGGCTTGGCCGCCTTCTGCCCCCCCCCCCCGCCCCCGCACACTTTCTGGAACACTCACCCCAGTTCTGCACACTCTCCTGGGCCGCCCCCTGCACATCCTCCCGGGGCCCAAACGATCACCCGGGCCCCGCACATTCATCCGCGGTCCCCAGCACATCCTCTTGCGGCCCGCACGCTCATCCTGGCCTCGCGCACCCTCCCGGGCCCCGCGCACATCCTCTTAAGGCCCGCACGCTCACCCTAGCCTGGCGGCGGCCGACGCGCGGCCCTTGGCGGAGCAGCGCTGGCGAGGCCCAGGCCTCGCGTGGCAGGAAGCGCCACGGAGCAGCTAGCGCACTGCTGAGCCTAGCAGCCCAGCGGCGCGTTTCCGGAGCCGCAGGCGCCGCCGTGGGTAGTGGGAGGGCGAGGCCCCGCCCCGACTTCGGCCCCGCCCGGGCCGCCGGTCCCGATTGGCCCGGAGAGGGGGCGGGACGGGAAGGGGGCGTGGCTAAGCCCGGGTTTAGGGTCAGGCCAGACCCCGGGGGAGCAGCAGCGCAGGCAAGAAGCTTCGGTGGAGGCAGGAGGCGTGGAATGAGAGTACTAATGAGTGAATGAATGAGTGAACTAGCGAATGAACTGACAAGCCTACGAAGGAGGGAACGAAGAAATGGACAGGACCCCTCCCTCTTGGGCGCCTTTAGAACGGGAATATGGGTGGGGGGGATGAGAAGGGAGGGCGAGGCAGAGCAAAGCCAGCCTCCACTGGAGGGATCAAAGTGGCTCACTCATTCATGCAAGGTTTCGTGAGCCCTAGCAATGCCACATACTGAGACTACAACTGTGAGCGAAACCAGGCTACAGCCTTGCTATCAGGGGGGCGTGCATTCGGTTCCCAAGGGCTCCTGTGAATGTGTGTGTGCTTGGGTGTGTGTGTACGTGTGTGCCCATGTGCTCGAGTAAAGATGGAAGGGAAACACATTTGAGTAAATTTCAAAATAGCAGGTCATACTATGAAAAGAACAGGATTCTTGGATCAGGGGTGTTGCAAGTATTGACAGCTGCTTCCAGATGAATATCTGCCATTCAACAAAGATCTAAGAAGCTGCAGTGCTCTGCAGTGTTCTAAGCCCATCCATGCTTTCTTGAAGATTCCTGTTTCATAAAGGTCATATAACAATAATAAACAAGGGTTAACAAACAACGCATAAGAATAAGAACTGTGAAGAACATCATTTAGGGTGGTGTTTGGGAGTGGTGGGAGGGAAACTTCAGTGAGGCTATGGTTGATATGAGACTTGAATTACAAGAAGAACTCAGCGTGAAGGTTGTTGATAGGAAGAGCATCAAAAGGAACAGCAAGTGCAAATTCCCTGTGATAGGAACCAATTAGGCATATTCTAGTATCAAAAGAAAAATGTTGGAGTAAGCCAAGGGAAAAAGAGCCACACTGAAAGGATGAAGCTGGGCACTGAAACTGAGTTTGAAGGACACAGTCTAACTTTTCATTTTTTATTAATATACCTTTATTTTATTAGTGATAATGATTATAACCAACTTCTTAAATATTCTTGTAGGAATTTTATTTACTACATGCTGCCTTTCTTATTTACCTTACACATTTTATTATGAAAGCTTTGCAACATACAGATCAATTGAAAGATGTGTACCCATGTACCAACCACCAATATTGTACAATTAGCATTATGCCATACTTGCTTGATTGCATGGTCATCCTTATATTACCAATCCATTTCAAAGTAAGTTGCAGACATACAAGCACGCTTCACACCTTAACACTCCAGCCTGCATATCATTACCTAGAGCTGCATGGCATTACCTAGCATACCTGTTTACTGCATAGCATTACCTCAGTTCAGTCACTCAGTCATGTCCGACTCTTTGTGACTCCATGAACCACAGCATACCAGGCCTCCCTGTCCATCACCAACTGCCAGAGTCTACCCAAACCCATATCCATTGAGTCAGTGATGCCATCCAACCATCTCATCCTCTGTTGTCCCCTTCTCCTCCTGCCCTCAAACTTTCCCAGCATCAGGGTCTTTGCAAATGAGTCAGCTTTACGCATCAGATGGCCAAAGTACTGGAGTTTCAGCTCCAACATCAGTCCTTCCAATGAACACCCAGGACTGACCTCCCTTAGGATGGACTGGTTGGATCTCCTTGCAGTCCAAGGGACTCTCAAGAGTCTTCTCCAACATCACAGTTCAAAAGCATCAGTTCTTTGGTGCTCAGCTTTCTTTATAGTCCAACTCTCACATCCATACATGACTACTGGAAAAACCATAGCCTTGACTAGACTGACCTTTGTTGACAAAGTGATGTCTCTGCTTTTTAATATGCTATCTAGGTTGGTCATAACCTTCCTTCCAAGGAGTAAGCGTCTTTTAATTTCATTGCTGCAATCACCATCTGCAGTGATCTTGGAGCCCAGAAAAATAAAGTCAGCCACTGTTTCCACTGTTTCTCCATCTATTTGCCATGAAGTGATGGGACCGGATGCCATGATCTTAGTTTTCTGAATGTTGAGCTTTAAGCCAACTTTTTCACTCTCCTCTTTTACTTTTCATCAAGAGGCTCTACCTAGCATTACCTAGCATACCTGTTTACTGTTATTTTCTGTTTTTTGGAGGTAAAATTTACATACAGTGAAATGCCCAAATTTTAAGTGCCCCATGCAGTGAGTTTTGACAAACATACTCTAAACTCTTGTCAGGATACTGAACATTATCAACATCCCAGAAATTTCCCTTGTGCCCATTTCCAGTCAGTGTGTGTGTGTCATCAGTTGTTAAGTCATGTCTGACTCTGTGGGACCCCATGGACTGTAACCCACCAGGTTGCTCTGCCCATTGGATTTTCCAGGCAAGAATACTGGAGTGGGTTGCCATTTCTTCCTCCAGGGGATCTTCTTGACCCATGGATCAAATCCACATCTGTGTCTTCTGCATTGGCAGGCCGATTCTTTACCACTGAGCCACCTGGGAAGCACTTTATTCACCGTCAGTTCCCACCACAATTCAACATAGGGGCAACTGGTGTTCTAAATTTTTTCCATCTTACATTACTTTCACCAATTTGAGAACTTCATATAAATGGAATCACATGGTATGTACTATTTTGTGTCTGTCATGTTTGCCTCTTTGCAACCCCATGGACTGTAGCCCATGAGACTCCTCTGTTCATGAAATTCTCCAGGCAAGAATACTGGAGTGGGTAGCCATTCCCTTCTCCAGGGGATCTTCCCAACCCAAGAATTGAACTCAGGTCTCTTGCATTGCAGGCAGATTCTTTACCGTCTGAGCCAACAGTGTCTGGTTTCCTTCATTCAGTATGATGATTTATTTATGTTGTTTAAAGTGTTGCTTCTTTCCTTTAATTACTGAGTAGTATTCCATCTTGTGAGATGCCAGGCTGGATGAATCACAAGCTGGAATCAAGACTGAGAAATATCAACAACCTCAGGTATGCAGATACCACTCTAATGGCAGAGAGTGGAGAGGAACTAAAGAGCCTCTTGATGATGGTGAAAGAGGAGAGTGAAAAAGCTGACTTGAAACTCATCATTCAAAAACCTAAGATCATGGCATCCAGTCCCATCACTTCATGGCAAATAAAAGGGGGAAAAGTAGCAGCAGGGGCATATTTTATTTTCTTAGGCTCCAAAATCATTGTGGACGTTGACTGAAGCCGTGAAATGAAAAGATGCTTGCTCCTTGGAAGGAAAGCTATGATAAACCTAGACAGCTTATTAAAAAGCAGAGACGTCACTTTGCAGACAAAGGTCCACATAGTCAAAGCTATGGTTTTTCCAGTAGTCATGTACAGATATGAGTGTCGGACCATAAAGAAGGCTGAACACTGATGAACTGATGTCTTTGAATTGTGGTGCTGGAGAAGACTCTTGAGAGTCCCTTGGCAGCAAGGAACACAAGCCAGTCAATCTTAAAGGAAATCAACCTTGAATATTTATTGGAAGGGCTGATGCTGAAGCTCCAATCCTTTGGCCACCTGATGTGAAGAGCCGATTCATTGGAAAAGACATTGATCCTGGTAATGACTGAGGGCAGAAGAGAAGGGGATGACAGGATGAGATGGTTGGATGGCATCACCAACTCAGTGAACATGAATCTGAGCAAATTCCAGGAGATAGTGAAGTTCAGGGGAGCCTGGCATGCTGCAGTCCATGGGGTCACTAAGAGTGAGACATGACTTAGTGACTGAACAACAACAGTATCTCATTGTCTGAATGTATTTGAGTTGATTTTTATTCATTAACCAGTTTATGATCTGAGCTGTTTCCATTTTGGAGTGTTATAAATAAACTTACATGAACACTTGTGTACAACCTTTTGTAAACATATGCTTTCATTTAGTTGGATAACTACCTAGAAAGGGAACTGCCACAAAGGAGAATTGTTTTATAAGAAACTGCCAGAATATTCTCTGAAGTGGTTGTACAATTTATGTTCCCACCAGATATGTATGAGAATTCCTTTTCAATCCTCCTCTGCATTTGGGGTTGTCAGCCTTTATTTTTAGCCATTTAAGTGTGTATGAAGTGGTAATTCATTGTGATTTTAATTATCATCTCCTTGATGACTAATCATGTTGCGTGTGATGTCTTTTTGTGCTTACTGGCCACTTCTGTATCTTCCTTTGTAAAGTATCTGTTTAATAACTTGTTCACATTTATGGGTATTTTGTCTCTTTATTACTTACTTGTAGGTTTTTTTTTTTAAACAGCCCCTTAGAGGTATATTTGGCAAACAATAACCTGGAAATGTTCAAACTGCACTGTCTGATAAGGTTTGACATATATATATATATATACACATACATATATACATTCATGAAACCATCACTACAATCAAGGTAATAAAGATATCTATTACTCTCAAAGATTCCTCATGTCCCTTTGTAGTCCTTTTTGCCCTTCTCTTCTTGCTCCTCTTGTCCTAAGCAACCACTGATCTGCTTTCTGTCACTGTAAGGTAGTTTGCATTTCCTAGAGTTTTACGTAGATGGAACTGTATAATAAATGGTACTCATGTCCAAGGTAAGGAGCAGTGGCTGTGCTTTGCTGGAGCAGATGTGAAGAGATACCCCACATCCAAGGTAAGAGAAACCCAAGTAAGATGGTAGGCACTGAGAGAGGGCATCAGAGGACACACAGAGTGAAACCACAATCAGACAGCTAGCCAATCTGATCACATGGACCACAGCCTTGTCTAACTCAATGAAACTAAGCCATGCCATGTGGGGCCACCCAAGATGGGCAGGTCATGGTGGACAGGTCTGATAGAATGTGGTCCACTGGAGAAGGGAATGGCAAACCACTTCAGTGTTCTTGCCTTGAGAACCCCATGAACAGTATGAAAAGGCAAAAAGATAGGACACTGAAAGATGAACTCCCCAGGTTGGTAGGTGCCCAATATGCTACTGGAGATCAGTGGAGAAATAAGTCCAGAAAGAATGAAGGGATGGAGCCAAAGCAAAAACAACACCCAGTTGTGGATGGGACTGGTGATAGAAACAAGGTTTGATGCAGTAAAGTGCAATATTGCATAGGAACCTGGAATGTTAGGTCCATGAATCAAGGCAAATTGGAAGTGGTCAAACAGGAGATGGCAAGAGTGAACGTCGACATTCTAGCAATCAGCAAACTAAGATGGACTGGAATGGGTGAATTTAACTCAGACGACCATTATATCTACTACTGTGAGCAGGAATCCCTTGGAAGAAATGGAGTAGCCATCATAGTCAGCAAAAGAGTCCTAAATGCAGTACTTGGATGCAATCTCAAAAGTGACAGAATGATCTCTGTTCGTTTCCAAGGCAAACCATTCAATATCACAGTAATCCAAGTCTATGCCCCAAGCAGTAATGCTGAAGAAGCTGAAGTTGAACGGTTCTATGAAGACCTACAAGACCTGTTAGAACTAACACCCCCCAAAAGATGTCCTTTTCATTATAGGGGACTGGAATGCAAAAGTAGGAAGTCAAGAAACACCTGGAGTAACAGGCAAATTTGGCCTTGGAGTACAGAATGAAGCAGGGCAAAAGCTAATAGAGTTCTGTCAAGAGAATGCACTGGTCATAGCAAACACCCTCTTCCAACAATACAAAGAATACTCTACACATGGACATCACCAGATGGTCAACACCGAAATCAGATTGATTATATTCTTTGCAGCCAAAGATGGAGAAGCTCTATACAGTCAGCAAAAATAAGACCAGGATCTGACTGTGGCTCAGATAATGAACTCCTTATTGCCAAATTCAGATTGAAATTGAAGAAAGTGGAGAAAGCCAGTACACCATGCAGGTATGACCTAAATCAAATCACTTATGACTATACAATGGAAGTGAGAAAGATTTAAGGGACTAGATCTGATAGATAGAGTGCCTGATGAACTATGGATGGAGGTTCGTGACATTGTACAGGAGACAGGGATCAAGACCATCCTCAAGAAAAAGAAATGCAAAAAAGCAAAATGGCTGTCTGGGGAGGCCTTACAAATAGCTGTGAAAAGAAGAGAAGTGAAAAGCAAAGGAGAAAAGGAAAGATATAAGCATCTGAATGCAGAGTTCCAAAGAATACCAAGGAGAATAAGAAAGCCTTCCTCGGTGATCAATGCAAAGAAATAGAGGAAAACAACAGAATGGGAAAGACTAGAGATCTCTTCAAGAAAATTAGAGATACCAAGGGAACATTTCATGCAAAGATGGGCTCAATAAAGGAGAGAGATGGTAGGGACATAAAAGAAGCAGAAGATATTAAGAAGAGGTGGCAAGAATACACAGAAGAACTGTACAAAAAAGATCTTCACGACCCAGATAATCATGATGGTGTGATCACTCACCTAGAGCCAGACATCCTGGAATGTGAAGTCAAGTGGGCCTTAGAAAGCATCACTACGAACAAAGCAAGTGGAGGTGATGGAATTCCAGTTGAGCTATTTCAAATCCTGAAAGATGATGCTGTGAAAGTGCTGCACTCAATATGCCAGCAAATTTCGAAAACTCAGCAGTGGCCACAGGACCGGAAAAGGTCAGTTTTCATTCCAGTCCCAAAGAAAGGCAATGCCAAAGAATGCTCAAACTACTGCACAATTGCACTCATCTCACACGCTAGTAAAGTAATGCTCAAAATTCTCCAAGCCAGGCTTCAGCAATACATGAACCGTGAACTTCCTGATGTTCAAGCTGGTTTTAGAAAAGGCAAAGGAACCAGAGATCAAATTGCCAACATCCGCTGGATCATCGAAAAAGCAAGAGAGTTCCAGAAAAACATCTATTTCTGCTTTATTAACTATGCCAAAGCCTTTGACTGTGTGGATCACAATCAACTGTGGAAAATTCTTCAAAAGATGGGAATACCAGACCACCTGATCTGCCTCTTGAGAAACCTGTTTGCAGATCAGGAAGCAACAGTTAGAACTGGACATGGAACAACAGACTGGTTCCAATAGGAAAAGGAGTACGTCAAGGCTGTATATTGTCACCCTGCTTATTTAACTTATATGCAGAGTACATCATGAGAAACGCTGGGCTGGAAGAAGCACAGGCTGGAATCAAGATTGCCGGGAGAAATATCAATAAGCTCAGATATGCAGATGACACCACCCTTATGGTAGAAAGTGAAAAAGAACTAAAGAGCCTCTTGATGAAAGTGAAAAAGGAGAGTGAAAAAGTTGGCTTAAAGCTCAACATTCAGAAAACTAAGATCATGACATCTGGTCCCATCACTTCATTGCAAATGGATAGGAAAACAGTGAAAACAGTGGCTGACTTTATTTTTCTGGGCTCCAAGGTCACTGCAGATGGTGACTGCAGCCATGAAATTAAAAGACGCTTATTCCTTGGAAGGAAAGTTTTGACCAACCTAGATAGCATCTTAAAAAGCAGAGACATCACTTTGCCTACAAAGGTCTGTCTAGTCAGTGCTATTATTTTTCCAGTAGTCATGTATGGATGTGAGAGTTGGACTATAAAGAAAGCTGAGCACAGAAGAATTGATGCTTTTGAACTGTGGTGTTGGAAAAGACTCTTGAGAGTCCCTTGGACTGCAAGGAGATCCAACCAGTCCATCCTAAAGGAAATCAGTCCTGAGTGTTCATTGGAAGGACTAGTGTTGAAGCTGAAACTCCAATACTTTGGCCACCTGATGTGAAGAGCTGACTCATTTGAAAAGACCCTGATGCTGGGAAAGATTCAAGGCGAGAGGAGTAGGGGACGACAGAGGATGAGATGGTTGGATGGCATCACCGACTCAATGGACATGAGTTTGAGTAAACTTTGGGAGTTGGTGATGGACAGGGAGGCCTGGAAAGCTGCAATCCATGGGGTTACAAAGAGTTGGACATGACTGAGCAACTGAACTGACTGAACCCGAAGCCTACACATTTCTAATGCAGTGAGTGCCTTGGGTCATGCTTTCAAGTGTAAGGAGGTGTAATGGGGCTCCTGGCTTGGAAACAGCCAACTTGTGTCTGCTTAAGAGACTCCAGGCTTCTTGAGGGCAGAATATGAGTGTAGGGTGGGGCCTGTTTAGGGTCCTCTTTCCAGCACCCCACCCCTCACAATTGGGACCGTTACTGATGGAGGCCACTTTGCTCTGGAGGGCCAGTGGGTGTACCTGTTGCTTTTGGAGGCTCCAAGCCCTGCCACCTCAAGCCCTCGCTAAGCAGGTCTCCTGGCACCAACACTGACTGACACCTCAAATGCTCTCCTGATCTAGCCATTGGCCCTGCACAGAGACCCCAAGGCCTTTGTCCCTCATCTGCCTGGGCTCTCCTGGGACACTGGGAAGCACACAGTGGCCTTAGTACAGAGGGCCTGGGACATCCCTGGACTGTGCATCCCTGAGGCTCTGACCAGGGCTCCAAGGTAGCCTCTGGAGTGTGCTCCACATCCCATAGGCAGTGAACCCAGAATTTGAAAAAGTGGGCAGGTGACCTGACCCCAGAATTACCACAGGCAACCTGGGCAGGGGCTGGATCTCTTCCTCAACAGGCAGTGGGGGCTGAAGGTGAAATAAGTCACAGGAGCCCCAGGTTAGGAAGAAGGCAAGGTGGGGGGGCCTGGGATGTTGTCTGCCTGCACCAGGCCCCTGATGCTGGGTCACAGGATAGGCCCAATTTCCCTGCACAGACCCAGAGATGAGCAGTGGCTGAGGAGTCAGGTGAGATAGGAGCCCCAGGTGAGGAAGAAGGTGCACATGAAGTAGAAGCTGCAGAGAAAGGGACTGCAGGTGAGGCAGGAGGTACAGGTGAGGCAGGAGGTACAGAGCCCCTTGGGTCCCACCACTGCCTGGATGTGAAGGGATTCCCTGGTGGTCCCAGGAAGTCCTGGCTGGGAGCCAGAGGGTCTCCCCGAGGCAGGAGACCAGGAGGCTGAGGAGGGGAAGAGACCAGCCCCCAAGGAGGGGCTCAAGTCCATTCCAGAGGAGCCTGGAAATGAGGATGGGGCTGTGGAGATGATCCCCCTAGGGTTCTCGTCGGGTCAATAGGCTCAGCAGGTCTGAGTCCCCCGCTGTGGTTCCGGGTCCTCAGCTTAGCACGTGCTTCCTCACTGCAGATTTAGGCCAAGTTCTGTTTGGTCTCCTGGAGATGTGTGTTTGTTCTTCTCTGAGCAGCTCCCCCCAACACCGTGGTGCAGAGACACCCCAACCCACTCCCAGGAACCAGTGGGAAGGAGGGGACGGACGAGAGCTGAGCGACAGAGACTTGAGGGCACAGACTGTGGCTGGTTGGGTCCCCAGGAACCTTGGGGAGCCCCCAGGAATAAGTGGGTTAGATGTGGGGGGAGGGCAGGGTCAGCAGGTAGGACACCAGGCTCTAGGATCACTGGCAGCTCCGTGGGGACCACTCCCTCCCAGCCTTTCCCTGGTTGGGGGATAATTTGAAAAGAGGAACTGCACTTTCCCTCCACTGGCTCTTCTTTTGACTTTGCCTGTTCAGTAGGACCACCCCTTCCCTACCCCAGGGCCCATCCTCCCCCGCAACCCCCGTACCCACTGGCTCCTTTGCCTAGGGCCAGTAGGCAAGGTTCAAAAGCAGACAATCTGGAGACAATTCCCCAGGCCTGGCAGAGGGACCCACACCTTCTGGTTGCTGGGGGCCCCAAGAGTTATGCACCTGACATTCCTCCCTGGCCAGGACGTGGCCCTGCACCGGGAGCTGGCTCTGCTATCAGATTTTCACCATTTGGGGGTGCATCCCTTCTCAAGGCCACCATCCTGCTCTAGAGCCTATCTCCTCCTCCTTGAGCTGGAGCGGGGCCTGTCTCCAGATTCTGAGCCTGCTGTCCCTGGGCTTGGGTGGGAGTCCTTCCCATGAGCACTGGGCCCCATAGTACCTCAGGTGCCCTGTTTCTTCCCCAGCTACCCACCTGGGCTCAAACTCATGGCTCCCATTCTCACAATAGAAAGCCATATCTTCCTATCCTCCAGCACCTGGTCACCATCACAAAGATGGAAGATTAGCCCCTAAGCAGATTGCTTCCCTATGCCAGAGTGTGTATGATGGGCCAATTTCTCTCCATCAGAGCTGCCAGCCAACCCAGATTACCATTGAGAACCCTGTGACCTGGGGCTCTGTCCCAGGACACATTGTGCTGCTGAGGACTGGACCCTGACCCTGTCCCTGAGGCCAGATCCAGGTGTCCTAGTGCATGCCCACCTGGGCCTTGTAATAGGGTGATCCCCTCTCTGTATGCCCACCACACTGTGCTTCTGTGCACTGCTCATCACAGTGCCTTCCTTGGCACTCCCACAAGGCAGCCTGAGACCCACAATGCCATCTGGTCAAATAAGGGACAACAGAAACCTGGTACTAATGGCCCTGCACCACTACTTAGGTGCTGAAGGATTTAGAGACTGGGAGAAGAGTCAGCCCCACCCCCAACAGCTTGCATCTCTGAGCACTGACTCTGCACCAGGACATGGGCTGACCCCTTGGGGCCGCAGTCACTGTTTGAGTCCTCAGAGGAGCCCTAGGGGAAGGTGGGCACTGTTAGGACTCTTCTGCTCCTGTCGAGGTCAGGAGGGTTTACAGCCTTGTCCAAAGTGCCCCAGCTTTTCCTGGGAGGCACAAAGATTCCAGGCCAGGGCCACACATTGCATGGCCCAGGCCCTGGAAACACAGCCACAGAACTGGCTGGAGGCACATGGCTAGAAGTAACAATCCAAAAATGCAGTTGAGGGCTGTGAGGCACATTGTTAGTGGTGATAAGAGGGTGGTGTCCCCTGGCCTTCTGCTCCTGCCTGCTCCCAGGCAAGACCCTGTTGTGGCCAGCCACATGCCTCCAGCCAGTCTTGCTGCTGCCTCTTCTGGGGCAGGTGTTGACATGTCTCTCCAGCATCCCCTGGGCTCTCACCACTCCCATCCTCAGAACCCTGTTGTTTGTCTCCTTGTGCTCTGTGCACACGGCCTGGATGGCTCTCAGGCAGGGAGAGCTTGTTTCACACAAGAATGCCCCATCCAAGTGTGAGGACAAGTGAGGGAGGCCAGGTCCTGCAGAAAATGGAAAATGGGAAGGAAAAGAGCAGCAGAGGGCTCAGGTGGAGCTGAGACAGGCATTCAGTTCATCTACCTGAGCCCCTGCTCCGGACAACACAGCACATGTCAGCTGGGGGCCTGTAGATATGGGCTGTGACCCCTGATCCTGACCTTGAGGGTCCCATGCCCTCCCTGGCCTGCTATGTCAGGCTGCAGCTGCCCTCAGCCCACAGGATGTAGTGACCAGTGCCTGGGCTCTGTGGGGGCCCAGGGTGAGGCGGTGCAGGTGTGCCCTGCACAGCAGGCAGGGAAGACTCTGGCCCCCACCTGCACCCCACCCATCTTGGGAGTCAGGCTCCACAGTAGAGGCCAAGGAAGGGGCCAAGAAGGGGCCTGGCATAGTCTTGTAGTTGGAGGGGGCCTGGGACCAGTGGGGATGGGGTAAGATGAAGCTCTACAAGAAGGTGGTGGGGGTGGGGGGTGGGAGCTCCCCCTGCTGGGCTGAGCTTGACTGAGGGGATGCTTCTGACCACTACATCCTGGGGGCCTGTGAGGCCCTTCCCAGGGCAGGACTGGTCCTGGGGGGAGGCCTAGGGAAGGCTCCGACTGACAGCAGGGCCTCGGGGCAAACAGGGCCTAAACACTGCCCACACATGCCTTCCAGACCCCGTGCCCCTGCCACACTGTGGGTGGCTGCCCTCAGCTGCAGCACCCGTGTGGTTTGAAACAAGTTGCTCCTGTCCACCTCAGCTGTACTTGATGTTCCTAGAACTGTGCCTCCTTGATCCAGAGCCAAGAACATACTCTGTCCCTAGAGGCCCTCAGCATTGTTGGGCACAGACTCCAGGGCACTTCCCCACCCCCACCAGCCAAGCTTCTCATGTGCATCTCTGATGGCTTAGGACAATTCTTCCATCTCCTAGGTCTCCAACGGCTGCATCTCTAAGCTGGGCACAGGGCTCAGGTGTGCAGGAGGGCAGGGTCTATCCCGAAGGTCACAAAGAAGAGAGCTAGGCCCAGGGGCATCCTCCATGCAGTCCCTGTCACTCCTTGGAAGGGCCCTCCATCCTTCCCCATATAGACTACATTCCTCTTTCTCCACTTCTTTCTCTCCACCCTGTGGGATTCACACCTTCCTCCAGGATCCTTGCTCTGCAAGCAGGACCCAATCCTGTCCCTTCACCCACACTCTCTGCCTTTGCTGTAGCCTCAGACCCAGTGACTCCCACCCATGACTCATAACCTGGGGCTGGGATGGGGCAAGGGAAGGGAGATACTCCAGAAGGAAGGCAGAGGACTTGAACTGTATTTTTCAGTGGAACCACTAAGAAAATAACTCAAAAATAGAGTAAAAGAGATGAGAAGCTCAGGCGACCAGGTGCTTGGTGAGTGTACTGTCCCATGTGAGCAGTGCGTCTTAATCACCACTCTGGAAAGAGAAATTAAGGAAACAATTCCATTTACCATTGCATCGAAAAGAATAAAATACTTAAGAATAAATCTACCTAAAGAAACAAGAGACCCATACATAGAAAACTATAAAATACTGATGAAAGAAATTAAAAAATGACAAATAGATGGATAAATATACCATGTTCATGGATAAGAAAACTCAATATAGTGAAAATGAGTATACAACCCAAAGCAATCTATAGATTCAATGCAATCCCTATCAAGATACCAATGGTATTTTTCACAGAACTAGAACAAATAATTTCACAATTTGTATGGAAACACAAAAAAACCTTGAATAGCCAAAGCAATCTTGAGAAACAAGAATGGAACTGGAGGAATCAACCTGCCTGACTTCAGACTATACTACAAAGCTACAGTCATCAAGAATATGGTACTGGCATAAAGACAGAAATATAGATCAATGGAACAAATTAGAAAGCCCAGAGATAAATCCATGCACCTATGGACACCTTATCTTTGACAAAGGAGGCACGAATATAAAATGGAGAAAAGACAATCTCTTTAACAAGTGGTGTTGGGAAAACTCGGTCAACCACTTGTAAAAGAATGAAACTCGAACACTATCTAACACCGTACACCAAAATAAACTCAAAATGGATTAAAGATCTAAGTGTAAGACCAGAACCTATAAAACTCCCAGAGGAAAACATAAGCAAAACACTCTCTGACATAAATCACAGCAGGATCCTCTATGACCCACCTCCCAGAGTAATGGAAATAAAAGCAAAAATAAACAAATGGGAACTAATTAAACTTAAAAGCTTTTGCACAACAAAGGGAACTATAAACAAGGCGAAAAGACAGCCTTCAGAATGGGAGAAAATAATAGCAAACGAAGCAACTGACAAAGAATTAATCTCAAAAAAATACAACTCCTGCAGCTCAATTCCAGAAAAATAAATGACCCAATCAAAAAATAGGCCAAAGAACTAAACAGACATTTCTCCAAAGAAAACATACAGATGGCTAACAAATACATGAAAAGATGCTCAACATCACTCATTATCAGAGAGATGCAAATCAAAACCACAATGAGGGAGCATTTCCTGCCAGTCAGAATGGCTGCTATCCAAAAGTCTCAGTTCAGTTCAGTTCAGTCGCTCAATCATGTCCGACTCTTTGTGACCCCACGAATTGCAGCACGCCAGGCCTCCCTGCCCATCTTCAACTCCTGGAGTTCACTCAAACTCACATCCATCGAGTTGGTGATGCCATTCAGCCATCTCATCCTCTGTCGTCCCCTTCTCCTCCTGCCCCCAATCCCTCCCAGTATCAGAATCTTTTGCAATGAGTCAACTCTTTGTATGAGGTGGCCAAAGTACTGGAGTTTCAGCTTTAGCATCATTCCTTCCAAAAAACACCCAGGACTGATCTCCTTTAGAATGGACTGGTTGGATCTCCTTGCAGTCCAAGGGACTCTCAAGAGTCTTCTCCAACACCACACTTCAAAAGCATCAATTCTGTCCTCAGCCTTCTTCACAGTCGAACTCTCACATCCATACATGACTACTGGAAAAACAGTAGTAGCCTTGACTAGATGGACCTTTGTTGGCAAAGTAATGTCTCTGCTTTTGAATATGCTATCTAGGTTGGTCATAACCTTCCTTCCAAGGAGTAAGCATCTTTTAATTTCATGGCTGCAATCACCATCTGCAGTGATCTTGGAGCCCAGAAAAATAAAGTCAGCCACTGTTTCCCCATCTATTTGCCATGAAGTGATGGGACCAGATGCCATGATCTTCCTTTTCTGAATGTTGAGCTTTAAGCCAACTTTTTCACACCCTTCTTTCACTTTCGTCAAGAGGCTTTTTAGTTCCTCTACACTTTCTGCCATAAGGGTGGTATCATCTGCATATCTGAGGTTATTGATATTTCTCCCGGAAATCTTGATTCCAGCTTGTGCTTCATCCAGCCCAGAGTTTCTCATGATGTACTCTGCATATAAGTTAAATAAGCAGGGTGACAATATACAGCCTTAATGTACTCCTTTTCCTATTGGAACCAGTCTGTTGTTCCATGTCCAGTTCTAACTGTTGCTTCCTGACCTGCATATAGGTTTCTCAAGAGGCAGGTCAGGTGGTCTGGTATTCCCATCTCTTTCAGAATTTTCCACAGTTTATTGTGATCCACACAGTCAAAGACTTTGGCATAGTCAATAAAGCAGAAATAGATGTTTTTCTGGAACTCTCTTGCTTTTTCGATGATCCAGCGAATGTTGGCAATCTCTGGTTCCTTTGCCTTTTCTAAAACCAGCTTGAACATCAGGAAGTTCACAGTTCACGTATTGCTGAAGCCTGGCTTGGAGAATTTTGAGCATTACTTTACTAGCGTGTGAGATGAGTGCAACTGTGCAGTAGTTTGAGCATTCTTTGGCATTGCCTTTCTTTGGGATTGGAATGAAAACTGACCTTTTCCGGTCCTGTGGCCACTGCTGAGTTTTCGAAATTTGCTGGCATATTGAGTGCAGCACTTTCACAGCATCATCTTTCAGGATTTGAAATAGCTCAACTGGAATTCCATCACCTCCACTTGCTTTGTTCGTAGTGATGCTTTCTAAGGCCCACTTGACTTCACATTCCAGGATGTCTGGCTCTAGGTGAGTGATCACACCATCGTGATTATCTTGGTTGTGAAGATCTTTTTTGTACAGTTCTTCTGTGTATTTTTGCCACCTCTTCTTAATATCTTCTCCTTCTGTTAGGTCCATACCATCTCTCTCCTTTATTGAGCCCATCTTTGCATGAAATGTTCCCTTGGTATCTCTAATTTTCTCGAAGAGATCTCTAGTCTTTCCCATTTGTTGTTTTCCTCTATTTCTTTGCATTGATTGCTAAAGAAGGCTTTCTTGTCTCTTCTTGCTATTCTTTGGAACTCTGCATTTAAATGGGTATATCTTTCTTTTTCTCCTTTGCTTTTCGCTTCTCTTCTTTTCACAGCTATTTGTAAGCCCTCCCCAGACAGCCATTTTGCTTTTTTGCATTTCTTTTCCATGGGGATGGTCTTGATCCCTGTCTCCTGTACAATGTCAGGATCCTCCATCCATAGTTCATCAGGCACTCTATCTATCAGATCTAGTCCCTTAAATATATTTCTCACTTCCACTGTAGAATCATAAGGGATTTGATTTTAGTCATACCTGAATGGTCTAGTGGTTTTCCCTACTTTCTTCAATTTAAGTCTGAATTTGCCAATAAGGAGTTCATGATCTGAGCCACAGTCAGCTCCCAATCTTGTTTTTGCTGACTGTGTACAGCTTCTCCATCTTTGGTTGCAAAGAATGTAATCAATCTGATTTTGGTGTTGACCATCTGGTGATGTCCATGTGTAGAGTCTTCTCTTGTGTTGTTGGAAGAGGGTGTTTGCGATGACCAGTGCGTTCTGTTAGCAAAACTGTATTAGCCTTTGCCCTGCTCACTCAGTACTCCAAGGCCAAATTTGCCTGTTACTCCAGGTGTTTCTTGACTTCCTACTCTTGAATTCCAGTCCCTTGTAATGAAAAGGACATCTTTTTTGGGTGTTAGTTCTAAAAGGTCTTGTAGGTCTTCATAACACCGTCCAAAAGTCTACAAACAGTAGATACTGGAGAGGGTGTGGAGAAAAGGGAACACTCTTACACTGTTGGTGGGAATGCAAACTAGTACAGCCACTATGGAGAACAGTGTGGAGATTCCTTAAAAAACTGGAAATAGAACTGCCTTATGACCCAGCAATCCCACTGCTGGGCATACACACCGAAGAAACCAGAATTGAAAGAGACACATGTACCCCAGTGTTCATCATAGCATGTTCACA
Organism: Bos javanicus; assembly: GCF_032452875.1. Classification (NCBI taxonomy): domain Eukaryota; kingdom Metazoa; phylum Chordata; class Mammalia; order Artiodactyla; family Bovidae; genus Bos; species Bos javanicus. The sequence goes on along the minus strand of NC_083897.1, from coordinate 38,021,729 downwards.
ATAGCTAGGACATGGAAGCAACCTAGATGTCCATCAGAAGACAAATGTATAAGAAAGCTGTGGTACATATACACAATTGAATATTATTCAGCTTTTAAAAAGAATGCATTTGAATCAGTTCCAATGAGGTGGATGAAACTGGAGCCTATTATACAGAGTGAAATAAGTCAGAAAGAAAAACACCAATACAGTATAATAATACATATATATGGAATTTAGAAAGATGGTAATGATGACCCTATATGCAAGACAACAAAAGAGACACAGATGTAAAGAACAGACTTTTGGACTCTGTGGGAGAAGGTGAGGGTGGGATGATTTGAGAGAATAGCATTGAAACATGTATATTACCATATGTGAAATAGATCACCAGTCCAGGTTTGATGCATGAGACAGAGTGCTCAGGGCTGGTGCACTGGGATGACCCAGAGGGATGGGATGGGGAGGGAGGTGGGAGGGAGGATCAGGGTGGGAACACATGTACACCCATGGCTGATTCATGTGAATGGATTGCAAAAACCACTACAATATTGTAAAGTAATTAGCCTCCGATTAAAATAAACAAAAGATTTACAAAAAAAATAAATAAACAAAAAAATGAGAAAGTGTAATATAGTACAATAGAAGTGATCTATTTAACACTAAAGAAGGCATAATGAAGGAACAGTGGAATAAAAATGACATAAGACAAGAGAATGGCTTCCCTTGTAGTTGGGCTGGTAAAGAATCCGCCTGCAATGAAGGAGACCTGGGTTCAACCCCTGGGCTGGGAAGATCCCCTGGAGAAAAGAAAGGCTACCCACCCCAGTATTTTGGCCTGGAGAATCCCATGGACTGTATAGTCCATGTGGTCGCAAAGAGTTGGTCACGACTAAGCAACTTTCACTAAGACATAAAAGAAGGGCAGGTATAATCCTGTGTTATCAGGAATTACATTAAATGTTGCTGTTCAGTTGTCTGACTGAATGGATTAAAGATTAAAGTGGCTCAACATCCTTTGTTTTTAGGGAGACAAAAATTAAAACCACAGTGAGATAGCCCTCCAGGATGTCTGGAATAAAAAAGATGAACAATAAATGTACTGTTGAGGATGCAATAAAGTTGGACCCTTCATACGCTGCTGGTAGGAGCATAAAATGGTCAGCCATTTTGGAAAACAGTCTGGTAGTTCTTCAAAAAGTTAAACATAGAGTTTAATAGGACCCAGCAATTCCAGTCCTAGGTACTTATGCAAGGGTACTTACGAAAATATATGTTGACACACACATATATATATATGTCAAAATATATATGAAATATATATATATATGACATATATATGAAAATATGTTGACACAAAGACTTGCAGAAAGGCGTTCATAGCAACATTATGCATAACAGATGAAAACTGAAAACAATCCAAATGTTCAGTAACTGATGAAAGGATAAATAAAATATAGTTTATTCACACAACAGAATTTTATTCAACCAGAAAGAATTTAAAAAGTACCAATATATGCTACAAAATGGATGAACCTTGAAAACATTGTGAAAGACGCCAGGTGAAATATGCAGTATATTGTTTGATTCCATTAATGTGAAATGTTCAGAACAAGTAAATCTACAGAGCACGAAAGAGTAGTGGTTGGCAGGGCCTGGCAGGATTTGTAGGGGAACTGCCTAATGCCGATGAGGTCTTATTTGAGGGGAGGAGAATATCCTGTAGCTGGACAGAGGGGAGGCTACACAACACTGGGAATGTGCTAAATGCCACTGAGGTGTCCACTTCAAAAGAGTGACATGAATGGAATGAGATTTAAAAACAGGTGATTTCTTTATGCTGGAGGCCACCACAGCTCCTGAGTCAGCATGCAGTGGTGTACACAGAAGCGGTTGTGAGCTGCATTGGTGGTCACCACTTCTCCCTACTCACCCTGCTGCTGCTGCTGCTGCATCACTTTAGTCGTGTCCGACTCTGTGTGACCCCAGAGACGGCAGCCCACCAGGCTCCCCCATCCCTGGGATTCTCCAGGCAAGAACACTGGAGTGGGTTGCCATTTCCTACTCACCCTACACATGTGCCAAAGAGCCCTTCCTTGTGTGCATCTTGTTGTCACATCTGGGCAGGGCTTGGGGTCACCACCCAGGGCCAGTACTCGAGGTCACAGGGGAAAGGCCGCATGCAGCACCCCCAGTCCCCTCCACTAAAAAAGACAAGAGCACAGTGAGGTCACTTTGGACCACTTTCCCACCTAACCATTGCATGTTACCTTATGACAACAGCAGCTGGAGCAAACTCCCAGAAGTCCCTGTTGCCTGGTCTGGTTCAGCCCTCCTGCTTTTGCCCTCCACCACCCCACTCTGAGGACCATTGTGCAAATGTTCTGGGCAATTCGGCAGGCATGTTCTGAGATGTAGAGTTGCCCTGGGGTTAAGATGGCACTGGAGGAAGGGCAGGATTGTCCAGTCACTCCATTCTCTCACCAGACCCCTGCCCTGGTGGACACGAGCTGGAACACGTGTGTATCCATTTGTGTTTCTGCATCCCTGCTGTCTGATTGACAAGGAGTTGGCCCAGGGTTGAGTCCTGACTCCTCCCAGAGGGAGTTGCTCTGAGAATGGATGAAGAAGTAGCCTGGCCATGTGGGAAAGGGCCCCTGAGAGGGGTGGGAGGTGTGCATTTCTCTCCCTCCCCCTACCTTGGTTGTCTCTCTGCAAACCATGCCAGGCCAATCTGTTGATTTAGAGGGACCAGAGGATGATTGATGGCTGACAGGCAGAGTGGCCCAAGTGGATTCTGGGAGATCCTGGAAGGGGCATGCCCAGGAGCAGGTGGGAAAGCAACTGAGCCACACACACTGGGGTGTACTTTTCTTTCCTTGTTTACCAGCAAGGGGCTACATACTCAGTGCATTCCTTCTAAGTGATGGGGGCTGTTTGTTGCTGGCCTGTTTACTCACAGCTTGGGGTAGCTGCTCTGTTTGACAGGGCCAACACCAGTGCTACCATCTGGGCACACAGAGAGAAAGGGTCAGTGCTGGAGGAGAGGCATCCTGATACAGGTGGTGGTGGCAGGGACACAACTGCCCTTGTTGAGCACTTAGGGCTGGGCACCTCCTTAGGACTCTTAGGCATTGGAGTCCTATGTTCGAGCAGCACAAAGCACCTGGGCCTGAGGGTACTTACCATGCGGTGTGTGCATAGGCCCGAGGAAGATCAACTTTGATGACATGGGACTCAGTTTGGGGAGAATCTATGGGGACTCTCTGGACAAGAAGTGTTCTGAGCTTGGTCTTCAAGGCCCAGCCAGGGTTAAAGGGTGGGACACTAGGGGAGAAAGTGTTGCCAGTCTATCAGAGAGGAAATTCATGTGGGCCATGATGCATGTGTACTGGGAGTTCCTGGCACACCAAAAGAGGCTGGAGAGGCAAACAGGGACTGGCAATGAAATCTTACTTAATTGGCAGACAGCTCTTTTGATATCTGCTATGGAGGTGCATTCCATGAAAAATGCATAAGGTGATCTGCATCAAGAGGGAGGCAGCTAACTGCACTGTTTGCAAAGGGAACTGCTGAGATTACACGTCAAGACTGGCAACAAAGCAATTTGGAAGATCCCAGCTAGTCGACACTCTCTGTGCAGCCTTGGAAGCTAGGCCAGGTCTGGACCGCTGTGCATAATAAAAGGGCACTATTTTAAGCTTTTAAATGTGTATCAATGGGGTGAAAGTGAAAGTCACTCAGCTGTGTCTGACTCTTTGCAACCCCATGGACTATACAGTCCATGGAATTCTCCAGGCCAGAATACTAGAGTGGGTAGCTGTTCCCTTCTCCAGGGGATCTTCCCAACACAGGAATCGAACCCAGGTTTCCCCCCTTGTAGGCGGATTCTTTACCAGCTGAGCCACAGTAGAAGTTCTATGTTCCTATAGGGTACATGAGGCTGGATTAGGTCAGTGCAGCTCTTGCCCATGGGTGTGGTTTTCTTATCAGTGAGGCCACATGCAGTGGTGGATGCTGGGCTCAGCCATCCTCAGTCTTTGGGCTCCCTTTGGTCAACTTCCAACAGTTTTCCTGGCTCAACTCACCACAACAATTTGGCAGTGTTTTTGCCCTCGTTTGTCTTTCTTTACAAGATCTCCTTCCTTCAATTCACTGACCAAACTCATTTCATTCTTAGCAACGCTTGTCATCACTGCAAGCTGCATCTTTAAATGGCCTCGAGGTCCCAAGGTTAGAAGGGTTTAGAATTTCAGAAGACTCCACTTTTCTTCTTTCTTTCCCTCTGTATCCCTCCTCCTATCCAAGAGTTTTGGCACAACAGTACTGGAATTGGTTCTAAAACTTGTAGGTCCAGATCATTTTTCCCACCTGCATCATCTAAGCAAGAATTGACTGACTTAAAAGAATGTAAATGGGCTCCCCCAGACCAGTAGGCACTCCTGGCCTCTGTGAGGTCCAACAAGAAACTTAAGAGCAGAAGACCCAGTTTCTTAAGTCACATTTCCAAGCACATGGTGACAAAGAGCAACAATACAATAAAGGAAGTTAAGGTTTTGGTCTGATAACCTCCTCACCTCTTTCTTATCATAGACTGAAATATGGAAGTAGCTTCTATGATTTGAGCTCCGTGATTTTAAGTCATACTTCTTTTCTGTATAATTTCTCTAACTTGTGCCATTGTCTATTGTGCTAGGTTGAATTGAGTTCCCCCTAAAGCATATGTTGGTATTGTCCCTGGTGACTCAGTTCTAAAGAACCAGCCTGCCAATATGGGAGATCTGGGTTTGACCCCTGGGTGGGGAATATCCCCTGGAGAAGGCAATGACAACCCACTCCAGTATTCTTGCCTGGGAAATCCCATAGACAGAGGAGCCTGGTGGGCTACAGTCCATGGGGTTGCAAAGAGTTGGACATGTCTGAGGGACTGACACACACACATATATTTCATTTATTAATGTATACCTTTCCCACATAAAAACCAAAAAAGAAAAATTTAAAAGTTAAATCATAGAAACTTAGTGCAAACATCTGATGTTTTGCATGGATTACAAAAATCTGTGCTTGCCTGCCTAAATTTGAATTCTGTGGTACCTTTCCTATCATTAAGAGGAAAAAAAAACCCATAAAATCATTGTTAAAAGAGTGAAGACTGCCACCCCAATAACCTAAGATACATTGAGAAATTTTTTACTTCATTCCATTGTGGAGCATGAAATTAAATCAGTCTTTAAACTTTTAGTTCTCAGGACCCCTTTGCATTCTTAAAATTTATCGAGAACTTCAAAGAGTTCTTGTTTATGTGGGTTATAAATATCAATATTTACTGTATTAAAATTGAAAATGAGAAATTAAAATATTATTTAGTCATTTAAAGATGACAGTAATAAAGCCACTGCATGTTAACATGAATAACATATTCTATGAAAAAAATCTATACAAAACAGATGAAAGTTAGTGGAAAGAACGGCATTGCTTTACATTTTTGTAACCCTCTTTGATGTATGGCTTAATGTGAGAGAGCTGGGAAATCATGTCTGTTTCTGACTTTACTCTGTCACAATATCACACTTTGGTTGCCTCTGGAAAATTCCACCTTACCCTGGGAAAAAGTGCAAAAAGGAAAAACATCTTAGCAGCATTATGAAGAGAGATTTGATCCTGTAGATTCCAGCTGAAAGGGTCTCAAGGACTCCCAGGGTTCCCTGGACTCTGCTTTGAGAACTGCAGTGTTACTTCGTACTTCTTGGGTCCTGAAAACATATTTATTAATTACACTGAAGCTGGTCATTGTTATAATTAATCATACTTTACATTTGTGGATGCAGTCATTCCCCCTGTACTATCTGATGCTGTTACTGGGTGGAAAGCAATCTGGAGCAGCACTGGGGAGTCGAAGGAATGGCAAAAGATCAGAATGAAACAGTGGTTAGGCCAGGGCTATGGAGGGACCTGAAAGTTAGCAGTGTGGAGGAATGGGTTTGTGAACAAGCATTTCTGTAAGCTTCTACTTGCAGCTGGACATGAAAAGATAAACAGGACAAGGCCATTCCCTTGGAAAATTAAGAACTCAGCATGGGGGACAGATAAAGACAAACTTAAGTATAACACACAAAACCACGAGGTCATTGTTACAAGGAGTAGCAACAGAACGTGGGAGTGGATTGTTGCAGATAGGGAACAGATCAGAGAAAGCAGTCTTCTAGGGAGGCCTGGCGTGCTGGGATTCATGGGGTCACAAAGAGTCTGACACGACTGAGCGACTGAACTGAACTGACTGATGGGTGGACCTGGAGAATTTTTCTAAGGTGACCCAGGAAGGAAACATTCTAGATGGGGTGAAGGGAGTGTCTGAAAGCATGGAGGCAGGACTAGATCTCCAGTATTGAGAGCACCACTGCTCCAGTGCTGAGGGTGGGCTGTGAGAGGAGGTAGAGGTCTAGGAACCAAAACATCAGCATCCTTGGAAAGTTTCAGAAATGCAAATCCTCAGGCCCCATACTGTTGAAGAAGTCTGATGGTCGAGAAAACAAGCACCACACTCGGAGAGTTGGAGAACTCAGGTTTATTACACCAGCAGGTCCAGAGGAGTTAACACTTCCAGCTCTGAACACTGAACAAAAGCATTACAAAGGTTTTATAGACAGTGCATGACATCAGACTGTAGTGGCAGTGCTGACTGTTAATAAGCTAGTTTATTTTATTTTATTTTTTAATTTTATATTATTTTTAAATTTTACATAATTATATTAGTTTTGCCAAATATCAAAATGAATCCATCACAGGTATACATGTGCTCCCCATCCTGAACCCTCCTCCCTCCTCCCTCTCCATACCATCCCTCTGGGTCGTCCCATTGCACTAGCCCCAAGCATCCAGTATCGTGCATTGAACCTGGACTGGCATCTCGTTTCATACATGATATTTTACATGTTTCAATGCCATTCTCCCAAATCTTCCCACCCTCTCCCTCTCCCACAGAGTCCATAAGACTGTTCCATACATCAGTGTCTCTTTTGCTGTCTTGTACACAGGGTTATTGTTATCATCTTTCTAAATTCCATATATATGCATTAGTATACTGTATTGGTGTTTTTCCTTCTGGCTTACTTCACTCTGTATAATAGGCTCCAGTTTCATCCACCTCATTAGAACTGATTCAAATGAATTCTTTTTAATGGCTGAGTAATACTCCATTGTGTATATGTACCACAGCTTTCTTATCCATTCATCTGCTGATGGGCATCTAGGTTGCTTCCATGTCCTGGCTATTATAAACAGTGCTGCGATGAACATTGGGGTACACATGTCTCTTTCCCTTCTGGTTTCCTCAGTGTGTATGCCCAGCAGTGGGATTGCTGGATCATAAGGCAGTTCTATTTCCAGTTTTTTAAGGAATCTCCACACTGTTCTCCATAGTGGCTGTACTAGTTTGCATTCCCACCAACAGTGTAAGAGGGTTCCCTTTTCTCCACACCCTCTCCAACATAATAAGCTAGTTTAAACCGGGGGTTTCGTGCAAGTGGGAAGAGCTGTTAGGACACAGTGGGGGAGGGGGTGCCTGACCTTTACACAAACAAACGTGGTTAAGCAGGCAGCTCCTGGCATTGTTGTAAGTTTCCATTTTCCCAAACAGTCATAACTTACGTGACTTTGCAAGGAGCAAGCTGAGTTACAGAAGCAGAAGGAGTATTTAGTTATTTCTAGCTGGGTGTAGGTTTTAAATTTTCCTCTTCAATACTTCTGGAATGGAGCCCAGCACTCTGAACTTTAACAAACTCTCCAAGTGGTTCTGACAGGGAAGAAACTTCTAAAAACACAGCAGCCCAGCATTGGTTTTAGTGTACAGGGTTTGATGTGACTGAATTCTAAGCCCAGTCCCACCACTTATCAGCTTTGTCACCCCAGCAATACTCTTCACCTTTTGGAATCCCATTTCCTGCAACTCTGAGGTGGCCACAGTAAAGATATGTCCCTGATAGGTGTTTAGGCAGGCTTGGATAGGACAGTGTGTGTATAACATTCAGGCGGGGTCTCATGCAGCCCTCAGCAGAGGGAAAGGGACACCCTCTCTTGCCCACCCTTCTCCATGTGACTGCCCTCAATATGGAACTGGGCTCACTCAAACAAGTTCTCTTGCTCAGTTGACTAGTTTTGGTGATTACCCGTTTTGCCCCAATAAACACCATTCCCTTCCCTTTTTGGTTCCTCATCAGTAGAATGGAGATCATGAGATGTGCTCTTGGGCTAGAGCTAGGACGTGAGATTATGGGGAAACAATCTCTCCCACATCCTGGTGGGCACGCTTCTCTCGCTCTTTTCCCTCACTGCTGTGATTGTCCTTCCACGTGTGCCCAACATCACCTCCTAGAGGGAGCGCTCTTGCAGCATTCTTGTGGGAAGAAGCCTTACGGTTTTCTCAGAAGAGCTACGGAAAGCCCTGCTCTGCTTCCACTCCATCTCGATCTTGCCTCAGTCTCGGGGTGCCTGGGCTCGCCTCATTTTGTGTATGGGGGCGGGGCCAGGAGCTGGGAGGCTTGGGGGCATGATGGGAAGGGCTGTCAGTCACCACTCAGTCAGAAAGGCTAGTCTGGAGACTCTGAGCTGTGCGACCCTGGAAGTTGGAGGCTCAGTGAACTCCGTGCACCTTGGAGTCTACACACTGATCCCAGGGCTGATCTCAGATGAAGCAGGGCAGCCGGCACCTCCAGCATCCAGATCTTCATGTGGCATATGAAAATGCAGGTGCCAGTGTTTCAGCCCAGATCCCCAAATCAGACTCGCAAGGGTGGGACCGTGAAAGCTGCATCTGAGTCTCAGTGGCAGAGTGATACTGAGGAACATGTTTGAAACCCTGCCAGGTCAATGCTGGCAGCAGTCTCCAGCGAACCTGCCATACCAAGGTCATGGAGGGGGCATGTGCAAGGTTAAGGTCTTGAAAGATGGCTTTTGAAATCTCACATAGCTTTGGAATTGACGAAGACTCCAAGCTTCCAAATATAATTTTACAGCACAATTTTAGTGTTTCATCATATTCAAATTCCTTGGACTTAGAAATTCCCAGGTGGCTCAGACAGTAAAGAATCCGTGTGCAATTTGGGAGACCTGGGTTCCATCCCTGGGTTGGGAAGATCCCCTGGAGGAGGGCATGGTAACTGACTCCAGTATTCTTGCCTGGAGAATCCCCATGGACAGAGGAGTCTGGTGGGCTTGAGTCCATGGGATTGCAAAGAGTAGGACACGACTGTGTGACTAAGCACATACAAGTGATGTGGTCAGTAGCAGATAACCACAAGCCACTGGGAACCAGGTGTGCAGGATCCCGGGTGTGGATTGTGTGTGGTTTAGCACTGAATTGAATGACCTGGGCTGAGAAAGAATAAGTAAATATGTATTTGTGTGTGCTAAGGAGAAACATAGGTGAAAGAGTCATTGGATAATAGACTCATTGCTGCTAACGGATAAGGGCACATGCAGGTGATGTGGGCCAGGAGGAGGCTGAACTCCTCCTAGAGGAGGAGGAGTATTATTTAGACATTCCAACTGTGTACAATCTGAAATGTGATGAAGCGGAAGTTTGAGGTGAAAGACACAATGGTTTTATTGTGAATCAAAACAGCTCCCCTTTGCAAATTAAAAAAAAAAATCACATGGGCATGCAATTTTATCCCCATAACCTGGGGCTAAAGTTTTTTCCTGACTCATTGGAAAAGACCCCGATGCTGGGAAAGATCGAAGGCAGGAGGAGAAGGGGACAACAGAGTATGGGATGGTTGGATGGCATCACTGACTTGATGGACATGAGTTTGAGCAAGCTCCGGGAGTTGGTGATGGATAGGGAAGCCTGGCGAACTGCAGTCTATGGGGCTGCAAAGAGTCGGATACAACTGAGCGACTGAACTGAACTCAGTTGAACCTGGGGCAGTGACAGTTGATTCTAAGAACAAAAACACACTCAGGTTCACGTTAAATCTTTAATGTTTATTTTCCTATTGGGTTTTACAAAATAAACTAGCTTTTCTAACACTTTTCTTCCTCTCCAAAAAAAAAAAAAAATAGTAATAATGAAATCTTGTTCCCAGATAGGATAACTATCCATGAGCTTCAGAATTTACCTGTTAAACTACCTTTCACTGTACTCTGACAGCAGCCATGTTTAGCTGAATGGAGACTTTTCTGTTACCCATTTCCCAGACCCTCCTGGTCCACCTACTGCTCAGGCAGCCTGGAATGACTTACACGTCTGCACTTACACTGCTGGAACCTGTCGGAGCTAGTTGATGAAAAAGTCAAAGGAAAAAGCTTGCTTGGTTTGGGACAAATGACTGAAATTTTTGGGAGGACATGGGTCGATGAGGGCAAAGCGCCTGCTTTGCTACAATCTATGCCAACTGGATGGGCTTGAAGCAGTCAGCCTGGACTCCAGGTCTAGACAAGTCAACTTGAGTCTATGATGGCTGTAGTCATCTTCCACAAGGGGACAGATGATGGCATGTAGGGGATCCAGTCACTGTCATATAGGAAGACAGCCAAGAGTCTGTCTATGTGGGGAAACCATTCAGCCATTGAAGAGCACCTCCCACAAATGGAATCTCAGGGAAGCCAAGGGTGAACATTTTTGCAGGGGTTGACAAAACACTGACTGCACGCAAAGTTTCATTCAGCCTCACATGGACCACATGCAGATCACCCGTTAACTTTGTTTGGATTTCAGGCTGCTTTTCCAAGAACCACTGGAAGGTAGTGGTAGTATACAGGAAACATCTCTGTCACTGGTTTCATCTCTCAGGGATTTTTTTCCAAATGGATAAGCATGGCAGGGAAAAATCAGGGCTTATCTTAAGGAGGAATCCAATCAATTGTGGATACCGTTGTGCCACAGGAGGAATGGCAAACCCATGTGGCTTTTCTGTATGAAACATGCCTTAGATCTTAAACACGATTGCTGCTTTGTATCCAATACAGGGGCTTTTTCATGTAATAAAAGAATGCATGTCCACCTTTAAAATATGACATAGAGTCAAAAGCCATGTCGTAAAAATATCTGGAAAACTACACATCTGGGCAAGTAGAGGGAAATACAGCTGTTTACAATATTTAACAAATTAGTGGTGTGAGGGTTTGGGGAAGAAAAAACTGACGATGACCATGCCACTCGCAGGTGCTAGAGATGGATCCAGAGTGAATTCAAGTGTGTTCCTGAGGCCTCGGATTTCCAGAAGGTGTTTACATGCCATGTGGAGTGGGAGGCTCATGCAGTTCATACAGACGGGGATTGTTGCTAATGGTGTGGCTGAGAAGCCTGCCCGATGCCCTGTTGGGCACAGGGGGAGAGTTTAGCCTTGTACCTCTCAGCTGATCTCTTTTTTATTTTCTTCAAGATTTTCTTATCAAATAGTTCTTTTTCCCGGTAACGCACAGGTGGCCCTTGCCGGTACTTTGCTTCTGCCTCCTTGTAGTCCAATCCATCCATTGTAGCAATTGAACAAATGATTGCTTCTGGCAGAAGAACTTCCAGAAGGAAGCTCACTGGGTCATCTCTTGTCAGAGCCAGCGCTTTCTTGTCTATGTGTTTGTAGATTTCTTGTAAATGTCTTACCACGGCATCTAGCTGATCGTCATCCTCCAGGTATGTTTCAACGCAGATCACATACCTCTCTGAATTCAGAAATGATTCAAGCCACTTGGATTCTTTCCTGCCTTTGACGATGTCCAGAAGATGTGGGTCGGCCCCCTTTCTGTTCACGATGAAGTCTACCAGCTTCTCATTGGCTCGGTCCCAAGCAGCCCTCATCCGGTCAGGGAGGATTCTCTTGCAGTGCCTCTTTGCAGCCACAGGGGTCTCCTCCTCAGAATCTTCCAGGTCGGAATAATTCACCTTGGGGAAATCCATCTGCAGATCACCTTCTTGGATGGCTTTCCTCATGGGGTAACTGATGTCAGCAGCATAATAGTCCAGGAAAGAGCCCACAAAAGACCCGCGAACAAGCCCTTCTCTGTAGCTGGAAATCAGTGAGAAACACCAGTTCACACTTGCCCCGTATACTTTGCTGGCTCTCTTCATTAGCTTTTCTTTGCCATTATAATCCAGATGCTTCAACCTTCGAAGAGGAACTTGAATGCCGCTCTTCTCACAGTGCATGTTGGCCTCAATCAAAAGCACCCTTGCGGTCTGCTCGGTTGGGCTGACACTCTTGACCACGGCTGGCCAAAATGGGTGATTCTGAAACTTAAACCAGACCAGCATTCCTCTCTCAATGGGACACAGCTCCTCTGGGCACGCCATGCTTGTCAGCTGTCCCACTTCCTTGCCCCCGCCTTTCTTGATGGCACTGGTGGGCTTAATAGCCTTTGAGCCAGCTGAGGGTTGAGATTCTTGCTGCTCTTCCTCACACCCTGGGGCCTGCAGCTTCCTTTTTCTGTTTGCTAGGCAGAGTGAATAACGCAGGCCCAGGTTAGAGGCATTGGAGGATGCCTCTGCACCTTCCGAGCCTGAGTTGCAGGTGCCCTCTTCAGGGTCAACATTCACCGAGGAGGTAGCACGTTCAGGGGACACAGCCAGGGACTTTGGGCAGGTGTTGTGCACCCCCTCTTCTGGAGCCTTGGGCACAGTGAGGATGAAACCCGGTGTAAGTGATGGAAGCACACGTTCACCTCTAACATCTACACCCACCTCCTTCACTGTACAGGGCAAGGACATAACTTTTGAGGCGTCCTGCTTTTCCTTGCCCTCTTTCTCATGGTCATCTTCTGAAAGTGACAGGAAGCTTGGGTGCACCCCGGAGCTCTGAGATGACTCTGTTTGCATTTCGGTTGGGATCGGGGCGATGGGTGTGCACACCTGTGGTTTGTCCCCATATGGGCCATCCTCCCTCTCTGAAGGTACCACAGGTGATTTGGAGCTTTTGCTTTTCCTCACACTCCTTCGTAGGCCCCGCTTGGGCTTCTGACACCTTCTACAATGTTGCTTCTGCAGCCTCCTTGGAGACTGCATCTTGGACTCTGGATCACCCGCGACTCTTGCTGGAGTGAAATTTCCATTCTTATTCAGAACGTCCCAGGCCATTGTAATAGCGCATATGTAGGCCATTTCCTCTTCTTCTGGGGCGATGGGCTCCGGCTGGGCCGCTAGTGAGGTGGAGATGGATTCAATCATGGACTCCTTTAGGGTCTTTATCTTTGTTTTTTTCACTCTGATTTTTTCATCTATTGAGAGTATCTGAACTTCCAGAGAAAGGGCCCTTTTTCTCTTCTGTTGTGGTGAGACGCTGGGTCTGGACAAGACCTTGGCTGGCCAAAAGCGGCCTTTCCAAACGCATAGGACATACCTGGTGTCCATCATGATTCAACTTGGGTACTGAGGATTAGTTAGCTGAGGCTGAGGGGTCTGGCCGTCATACCCACAGCTACGGCAGGTCTCCCTTAAACAGTGTGCTTGCCCACAATCTTCGCCTATGACTACAAAGCGTTTATAGCTTGTGCAGCCTGTGCTTTTCTGCCCGAATCTTTGAAAGATGCCCGAGGTTGTGCTTTCAATGGCCTATAATGGAGAATACTAGAATATGGAAAAGAAGAAAAGAGTCAGGATGGGTTGGGGGGAGGGGCATATACCTTTTGTGAAAGTGGAAGGCTTGGCCAAAGAGCATTAATGAGAGATAAAGCAAGGAAGTTTTAAGGCTATTTATCCATGTGCCTAGGGATTAGAGACATGGCAGATACGTGGGGAGAAAATACCAAAGGTACCGGGGGAGTTTTACAAGCTCCTCAAACCCAACACCTTGCCTTATTTGTTACTGTGTGTGTGTTAGTCGCTCAGTCCTGTCCGACTCCTTGTGACCCCAAAGACTGTAGCCCACCAGACTCTTCTGTCCATGGAATTCTCCAGGCAAGAATACTGGAGTGGGTTGCCATTCCCATCTTCAGGGGATCTTCCTGACCTAGGGATAAAACCCTGATCTTCTGCACTGCAGACAGATTCTTTGCCATCTGAGCTACCAGGAAAGCCCTATTTGTTAATACTGTGCATGAAAGGGCAATCACGTGGGGAGGCGGGGATATCATGACTGGGACCTTGTTTGTGTCACTGGACATCCTGTGCCTTGTGTACTCCTTGGGGCCCTTCCCAGGAGAATGCTTCACTTTTTCTTTCTTACGGAGCCAGTGCCCCACTGCCTGTGCACCCAGGGGAGCCAGAGGTGATCACCAGCATACAGATATATTGGGTGTCAGCACATTGCTATGTTAAATAGCATGAGCTTGGACTCCAGAGGGGCATAGAGAACTGATTCCAGATGAAATGTTTAGGAAAAGGGGAAGAGCTTACCCTTGGCATGCGGATCTTGGCAGGTGTGGTTCTGGAACTGGATCTGTTGATTCTCAGACTCAGACTGCACATCTGCCAGACCCTTTGCCCTGCTCGGTGCTTCTGAAGTGCACAGAGTTCTCTCAGGGCTCAAACAGCATCAACTGTACAGACTCAGGATATAAGTACCTCCAAAGTGGATCTAGAAAATGCAAAAGAAGATAGGAAATTAAGCCACTGAACCAGGGATTGGTTCATCATGCTTCCTTCCCCAAGTCTGGAATGCATGCCACTCTGAAACAGAAATGTTAGTTAAATCTCACTTATAATGTGGGAGTCACGTTTATTTCTCCCTTCTGTTGCATTTTGAAATACTTCCACGGTAAGCTACTGACTTTCTGCCACTCCCTCCTATCTCAGAGGAGTGGGGACGACCAGCTCCATGAGAGCCTTCATCTGCCCTGAATACATAGGCTTAGTAGCAGCAGCCACAAAAGACCCCGAATTGCCAAAGCAACCTTAGGAAGGGTTGAATAGCCAAAGAAACCTTGAGAAAGGAGCCTCAGGAATCAGGCTCCCCGATTTCAGACGACACTACAAAGCTACGGTCATCAAACCAGTATGGTACGGGCATGAAAACGGAAACACAAACCAGTGGAACAGAAGACAGAGCCCTGAACAGATAGCCTTAGTAGTTCATCTGCCCTGAACACATAGCTTTAGTAGGAGCAGCCACAAAAGACCCTGAATCGCCAAAGCAACCTTGAGAAAGAAGGGTTGCATCGCTAAAGCAACCTTCAGAAAGGAGCCTCAGGAATCAGGCTCCCTGATTTCAGATGACTCTACAAAGCTATGGTCATCAAACAGGTATGGTACTGGCATGAAAACAGACACACAGACCAGTGGAACAAAAGTCAGAGCTGAGAAATACAGCCCGGTGCATACGGTCAATTCATGTATGACAAAGGAGGCAAGGGAAGATTGTCACTGAACATCACCAAGTCCGTGTGCCCAACCCACAGCAAGGGCAAACAATACTCAAACATTGGAGCTTGGAACAGAGAAAGGTTTATTACAAGGCCATGCAAGGAGATGGGCGGCTCATGCCCTATAAACCCCAATGTTACTGAAAGCTTTCATCAAAGCCCTCTTAAAAGCACTAGTTGAGGGAGGGAGGGAGATGCTTAGCTGTTACAAACTTCTTGTCAGAGCCTCTGTTCTTGAGGTCAGCTCATGGTCAGATGAGGTGTTCCTATAAATCTCTACCAAACAAATGTTATTCTCTGTCCCGATATGAAAGAGCAATGTCCCAAGGAGCAACTTTCACCCTCCAGGGTCCTGGGCCTGGCTAAGAGGAGGCAGAGCTCAGCCGGTAGCTCCCTCAGGGCCAGGTCACCAGACCCTCCTCATCTGTCATCACTGAAGGAGCCAGGTGCCCAACCCAAGTGGCCCCTCAGTCTCCTCAGGACTCCCCAAGGGGGAGAGACCAGGTCCCACGGACAGCAACCCAGGCTGACTGCCATTGCTACAGGATCAAAGAGATAGGGACAGGGGAGAGGTTCACTGCTTGCCTCAAAGGCTAGTGGGGGGCCTTGGTGAGGGCTCTGGAGCCATATAGGACACAGCCCCCAGCCTGTTCTCTGAGATTCCAGCTAAGGCCAGGTGAGCTGGAGGGCCTCAGGGAGAAGGCCCAGATCTGCCTCTTACCTCACTCTTCACTTCACTGACCACCACTCCACTGTTGTCTGAATCGTCACTAAGCATCCTTTCTTAACAGTTGATAGCTTGTGAGCGGGGGCCACTGCTGCATTGTCCAACGGCTGAGCAGGACCACTGTGGCACCGACCAGTGGCTGATCAGGGCCACTAACTATCACTCATTGACAGTCGGTTGCCAGTGGGCTCCGCCCACTGTGACACTGACCAATGGCTGAGAAGGACCCATTGCCTGGTAACAGGGTGCAGAGTAATAATGCAGAGAGAGCAACGGCTGCTGTGCTAGGGGCTGAACTCACTGGGTTCTGTTACAATTCTCCCCTTTTCTTTGATACTCCTCAGTCTTGAGGATAACACATGAGTATGTTTAAACATGGCAGAGGAATTTGTGTTTAGGGTGTCTGGGTTTCAACCTCCAATTCCATTTCATCCTTCCCCAAGTCTTTCAGGGAATGTGGCAACAACCTGTCTAGCTGTTTCCTGTTGAAGTGGGGCATAGTCCTACCTTGACTGGGGAATTGATATCAAGTTGTAAATACTCCCAAGTTCCAAGTCCTCAATTCGCCTTTTATATAAGAAAGATTTTGTATAAAAGATTTAGGAGAATGAGCCTGAAAACCAGCCTGGACCTGAATTCAGGAGAATAAGCCTGAAAACCAGTCTGGGGAGACGTGTTGTCTGGTAGCCAGACTTGCAAAAGTATAATATACCAAATTATTTTAGGTCATGAGTAACTTGAGGGGCATGGCTTCTGAATATCTGGAGAACATAGATCAAAATCAGTAATATTCCAGACAGAGACCTTAACCATTATAATCATATACACCAGTTGACTGAGTAACCAGTCCTTCTGTTAGTCTCATCAAAGTGAAAAGGAGCCAGAACTGGGGTAAGAACAACACATGTCACAAAGACCCTGGAAAAATGGTATTTGGTAATGGAGGGCCGTCCTCTTTTTGCTCTAAAAGCATCACCGCTTGCCCTGAGTTGCTTACTTTTTCTCATTTTACCTTCATGCCCCCAAAGGATTGTTCTCAATAGAGCTGTGTTATTTCAAGGGGCAAAGTAAGCAATCCTTGGTTTTAGGCTTTCATTGTATTTTATGAAAACCAGGTTTTTTTCGAAAGCCAGCACTTCCTAACTCACTTAATTAAGCAGCTAACAGTTCCTCTTTCACTGTTCATTCTTAAGCACTAGCATATAACACAGTCAAAATCCCCTCTCCCTTCAAGGGTGAGTGTCACTGTAAGATTGTCTTGTCACTCTGCTGATTCTGCTGCAGACAGCCTTAGGTCCATTGTGGCTGCCAGTGAGAGGGAAAATTTGCTTCTCCCACCAGTTTGATAAAAATTTCTTAACCAAATTCAGCGATATATCTGACCTATGTTTGTTTAAAAGACCTTCCTATGAATTTGCATGAAGAGTAAGCAGTTTTGCAAAGCACAGCTTAACTGTCTATTAAAAACTTAAAAGGCAAGGTTGAAGATCTGATCACAATGTGTTGACAAAGAAGCAGAATCAAGTTGCTGTGGTAGAATCAGAACTATGGCTGATAGATTATACCGGGACATATAGTAAACTTTACCCATACAGTCGGAGAAGGCAATGACAACCCACTCCAGTACTCTTGCCTGGAAAATCCCATGGGCAGAGGAGCCTGGTAGGCTGCAGTCCATGGGGTCGCGAAGAGTTGGACACGACTGAGTGACTTCACTTTCACTTTCACCCATACAGTATAATCTTGGAAGGCTTTGAAAATACTTCCCACGTAGTTCAACATATCAAATGAAACTAATTCAATATTCCTCCAGATGCCTTAAGAGCTCCCTAAAGAACCTTAAAGTCAGCTGGACGTCAAAAGAAATTTAATTAAATTTTGACATTTGGGAAATTTGTCAAAAAGTCTCAAAACACTTGGTCAAACAAGGTCATTGGTCACTGTAAGACAATGCAAATATAATCTAAAGGTTACATAAATTATGGCACAAGATCTTATGGACTCTATGGGAGAGGGAGAGGGTGGGAAGATTTGGGAGAATGGCATTGAAACATGTAAAATATCATGTATGAAACGAGATGCCAGTCCAGGTTCGATGCACGATACTGGATGCTTGGGGCTAGTGCACTGGGACGACCCAGAGGGATGGTATGGGGAGGGAGGAGGGAGGAGGGTTCAGGATGGGGAACACATGTATACCTGTGGAGGATTCATTTTGATGTTTGGCAAAACTAATACAATTATGTAAAGTTTAAAAATAAAATAAAATTATAAAAAAAAGGAAAAAAGTGGGTATAAAGAAAAAAAAAAAGATCTGGCACTCAATAAATACTTAATAAATGGATGACTGAAGGGTAAATGCAGTGAGATTAGTTAATACTGCCATCACCTACATCTTCACTAGCAATCTTGTAAAGTAATTGAGCCCAGATTCCTCCAAGTTGCTCCTCCTGATGTGGATCTTTGCTTAGTGGTTGAAAGTTTTGGAGGAAACCTGAAATGCTCATGACTATAGGGTCAAAGGAACCTCCTCTGAAAATACATGTTGGTATTATCTCATCTTGGGAGATTAAATCTCCTTTAAGCAACAGCATTTTTCTCTAGTGCTGGCTGCACAGAAACTTTCCAGAAGTATAAGTTTCTGAAGCAGTGCTTATTCTGGCAACAAAGGAGAAATCCTTAATTGGCAGATCATAGGCAACTATTTTCTGACAAGGAGGCACATGTCAAAACTGTATGTCAGGAGGACACTACTGAGCTATAATGCTGAAGCTGATCTCTTTGGGAAAATTGTTTCAGCCATAAGAATGACTGCCCTTTTAAAGCAAAACAAAAACAGAAACAAAAACAAAAAAACAGCATCTGGCATCAAGTCTGCAATTCCAAACATCCCATGCTATTAGTCCCTGGCCCAATGCTTGCTTTTTCTATTATAAATCTTATACATGCAGAAAATTTGAAAGAGGAAAGCAAAATCATTCACCATTCAAAGAGAGTCAGCATTAAAATCTGGAGAATTTCCCTCTTGTCATTTTTCTATGAATATTTTAGCATAATTATGTTTGTGTATTATATGTAAAGAGTTTAATTCTGAGTTTTTCCAATTTAATGTGATAACATAGCAGTACATAGCAGTTCTCCATGTTTTTTTGCAAATTATCCACAGATATTAGTGAGATCCATTTGCAAAAGTTTAATCTAATCTCAGCCTGACCATGTATAAAACTCCTTTTTTTACTCAAAACATATATCCTACTTCCCTACTATATACTGACATTTTTTTCCTTTATTCTTAGTAGCTTTAATTACATATTTAGATTCAAATCCTCAACTCTTAAACACCTTAATTTTTATTGAAAACTAAGAGGCAAGTAATTGTGAACTGTTTGTCATACCAGTATTTTCTGATTGGAAACTTAGGCTTTAGTTTTCCTCTCCTAAGAAGGCAGAGGTTGGTAAACTTAGATTTGTCCAGCAACCAATGTTCCAATATTTTATCCTATTTGAAGTGTGGCCCAGATAGTCAATGAATTCTTGCCATTTAACTTGGATCACTTTCAAGTTTCCAAAACTTGAAAGAAACTTGGAGAAAGCTATTTTAGGTAGACTTAATATTTCATCATATCAAGTTACTGATATTTTCTTGCTGACACATTTGCAACAGATATAAGGTCTTATTTGATCTCTAACAAACCTAAGTACAACAGTTGTGTTACATTTAGAAAACCAACAAACTTAAGCTAGCTTCAATACCAGATATCAATTCAGTACTGAATATTTCCCAGATCAAGAGGTTTGACATTCATTTTGGTCAATTTTCTAAATGTTAGGAAGTATTTAATTTGTAAGAGCTGTTAGTTTTGAGTCAGTTAAGTGGTGCTCATTTACAAGTTAACTCAGAAGGATTAGTACCCAAAATGGTCCCATTCTGGAGAATGCACCTCAAGGGGCTGCATTCAGGAAACAAATTTGAGTTTCCCATAGCCAGCACACTTACACACAAGACAAATACAAACACACACAAAGAACAGCAACTAATTCCTGCAGGGAAAAAACAAAAGGGTGAAGTTCAACAATTTCCTCTACTTTTTAAAACAAAGATTCCTCTTATTAAAAACAAACAACGTGAAAATGGAAAGACAGGGAATCATGACCACACGTGTCGTGGCAATTCACCTGACAAACACATAGCCAAAAATAACAGTGGGGGAAAGTTAAATTTACTCAATTAACTTTATGCTTTCTCCCGGAAATATTTTTATTTTCTCAGTGTCAGAATTCTGAAAAAAGTATTTCATCAGGCCAATTTTTTTCCAACTGCCTATGCAAAAAGAACCAGTTTTGGAATTTCAGACATTTCATCTTAACCAATTTTTTTCCCTCACCATAGTGTAAAGAAGATAGTGGCTATGCAGTGTTAAAAAAACTCATCTTTCTCATACCTTCGGGTGACTATAGGATGGAACAGAGCTCTGATTATCACAGCAGGTATTATCAAATATCGAACAAACAAATGTAATGCAAAACAAGCTTGAGTGACTTACCCTAGGTGATACCAAATGTGGACCACAGTTCTGGATGTCTCTCTGCTCCAAACAGCCTCCTGCACTGGGGGTGGGGAGCAGCTGGCGCCTGTCAGGGAGAGTCCCTCCTAGTTACACAGAGCAAAATAAACTTAGGCAGCTCTGCTAGAAACTTGGGAAGTGGCTGCCTCTGGTCAAGTTCAGTCTGCCACAGGCAACTGCTGCAGTTGCCATAAACTGAGAAAGAAGGGGAGAGCCTCAGGAATCAGGCCCCATGATTTCAGATGACACTACAAAGCTACCATCATCAAACAGGTATAGTATTGGCACGAAAACAGACACACAGACCAGTGGAACAGAAGAGGGAGCCTAGGAACAGAGCCCGGTGTATATGGTCAATTCATCTACGTCATAGGAGGCAAGGGTACATGACAGGGAAAAGATGGCCTGTTCAACAGGTGCTGTTGGAGAAACTGGACAGCTACATGCAAAAGGATCAAACTGGACCATTTTCTTACACAAAAATGGATTAAATGCACGGCCTGAAACCATAAAAGTCCTAGAAGGAAACACAAGCCATAAGCTCTTTGACATTGGGAATGACAGTGATGTTTCTGGATAGAGGCCAAAAGCAAAAGCAATGAATCAAAAGTCCCAAGGATGTAATGTACAGGATAGAGAATATAGTCAATCACACTGTAATAACTCTGTATGGTAGCAGGAGGTAACTAGACTTGTCGTGGGGATCACGGAGTAATGTATAAAAACACAGAATTACTAAGTCCTGCACGTAAGGCAATGGCACCCCACTCCAGTACTCTTGCCTGGCAAATCCCATGGATGGAGGAGCCTGGAAGGCTGCAGTCCATGGGGTCGCTGAGCGTTGGACACGACTGAGCGACTTCCCTTTCACTTTTCACTTTCATGCATTGGAGAAGGAAATGGCAACCCACTCCAGTGTTCTTGCCTGGAGAATCCCAGGGATGGGGGAGCCTGGTGGGCTGCCGTCTATGGGGTGGCACAGAGTCGGACACGACTGAAGCGACTTAGCAGTAGCAGTAGCAGCACCTGAAATGAATATAATACTGTGTGTCACAATTTAATAAATGAGCTTTAATAGCACTAGTGTGCATATGCTTATGTGCGTGCATGTGTGTGTGTGTGTGTACCACACACGGGACCCATAGTGTTTGCTTGTATGCTTTCCTGGGCTTCTAAACTAATACCGAGTGGGCTTTCACAGACCCTGAAACATCAGAGACCAGACACTGTATGCAGAGTGCATCTGGCGAAAAGTTGGGCTGGATGAAGCACAAGCTAGAATCAAGATTGCTGGGAGAAATATCAATCACCTCAGATACGCAGACGACACCACCCCTATGGCAGAAAGCGAAGAGGAACTGAGAAGCCTCTTCATGAAAGTGAAAGAGGAGAGTGAAAAAGCCGGCTTAAAACTCAACATTCAAAAAACAAAGATCATGGCATCTGGTCCCATCACGTCATGGCAAATAGATGGGGAAACAATGGAAATAGTGACAGACTTTATTTTCTTGGGCTCCAAAATCACTGCAGATGGTGACTGCAGCCATGCAATTAAATGTACTTCCTCCTTGGAAGAAAAGCTATGACCAACCTAGACAGCATATTTTAAAGCAAAGACATTACTTTGCCAACAACAGTCCGTCTAGGCAAAGCTATGGTTTTTCCTGTAGTCATACATGGATGTGAGAGTTGGACCATAAAGAAGGCTGAGGGCTAAAGAACTGATGCTTTTGAACTGTGCCAACAGATGCCAAAGAACTGTGGTTTTGGAAAAGACTCCTGAGAGTCTGTTGGATTGCAAGAAGACCAAACTATTCAATCCTAAAGGAAATCAATCCTGAATATTCATTGGAAGGACTGGTGCTGAAGCTGAGGCTCCAATAATTTGGCCACCTGATGCGAAGAGCCAACTCTTTGAAGAAGACCCTGATGCTGGGAAAGATTGAAGGCAGGAGGAGAAGGGGACAACAGAGGATGACATGGTTGAATGTCATCACTGACTCAAAGGACATGAGTTTGAGCAAGCTCCGGGAGATGGTGAAGGACAGGGAAACCTGGAATGCTGCAGTCCATGGGGTGGCAAAGAGTCTGACACGACTGACTGAACAACAACAGACAGTGTAGATACACACTCTCAGAAGGGTGGGGTATGGGATTCCCACACAGTTTCCCTGCATCCATATACACACACCTGCACACGTTCGCTGGGGCCACCTTTCTTCCCTCAAGAGCACACTTGATCACCGTTTCCTGTGAATGCCTACTTTTCATGCCATTTTGCCGACTCTCTTTACAGCATGGATGCTCTGATGTTCAAAATATTTGCTTACATAAATTTCAACCATTAGCTGCATGCAATGCAGAAGATGCAGTTGTTGTCTCAGTCCCTCTCTTCACACCCAGAAATACACTGTTAGTAGGTCCTCCTTCTCTGTGCACATGGTACAAACGTGTATTAATGTTCACCTACAGATTTTAGCTCATCCATTATCAGTAGCAAATGCTGTGTTCATGACAGGAGCTATCATTTATTTCCCTAATAGAGCCACGTGTGTACGACTTTGTTCACACATACCACTCATCGATCTAATATGAAGTAGATGATGGCCACACAGACATACTTTGGGCATCACCAGCACAAACTTATTCCTGGTCGAGGTTCTGAGTCCTGTGCTCCAGGGAACTCTGTTCTGGTTCTCAGAGCACAGGTGTCATGTGACGACTCAGCAAAAGGGAGAAGGAGAAACTGGTGAGTGAGCCACTGTAGTCTCCCTGCATCAGCCCATCACACAAACTCAGGGATGTCTGAGTTACCTCAGCCCCAACCGGTGAGCTTCCCATACCACAAGATACACATACATGCACTTACACACACTTTCTCTCTCTCAGCGTGACATTAGAGACCTAAGATACCCTATATGGTTGCATATCATCCATGCTTTCTGCCCCTACACATGCATGCACATGATTCTGCTTCCAGGGTAGATGTTATTCTCAGCTCCTTCTAGTTTGTGATTTTAAAAGGACACTTGGGAAAATGTAAAATGATGCTCACAATCCTAAAATAGCAAAACTATTCAGCACCAGTAAACTAATCACCTAGGAATACTTAATGTAGGCACAGCAGTCCAAGGACTCTAGAATTTTTATTCTAGCTATACCTGTGCTGTATACTCTTTTGCTTTTTCCATGATCCAGCGGATGTTGGCAATTTGATCTCTGGTTCCTCTGCCTTTTCTAAAACCAGCTTGAACACCAGGAAGTTCACGGTTCACATATTGCTGAAGCCTGGCTTGGAGAATTTTGAGCATTACTTTACTAGCGTGTGAGATGAGTGCAATTGTGCGGTAGTTTGAGCATTCTTTGGCATTGCCTTTCTTTGGGATTGGAATGAAAACTGACCTTTTCCGGTCCTGTGGCCACTGCTGAGTTTTCGAAATTTGCTGGCATATTGAGTGCATCACTTTCGCAGCATCATCTTTCAGGATTTGAAATAGCTCAACTGGAATTCTATCACCTCCACTAGCTTTCTTTGTAGTGATACTTTCTAAGGCCCACTCGACTTCACATTCCAGGATGTCAGTGATCACACCATCGTGATCATCTGGGTCGTGGGGATCTTTTTGTATAGTTCTTCTGTGTATTCTTGCCACCTCTTCTTAATATCTTCTCCTTCTGTTAGGTCCATACCATTTCTGTCCTTTACCGAGGGCGTCTTTGCATGAAATGTTCCCTTGGTATCTCTAATTTTCTTGAAGAGATCTCTAGTCTTTCCCATTTGTTGTTTTCCTCTATTTCTTTGCATTGATCGCTGAGGAAGGCTTTCTTGTCTCTTCTTGCTATTCGTTGGAACTCTGCATTCAGATGCTTATATCTTTCCTTTTCTCCTTTGCTTTTCACTTCTCTTCTTTTCACAGCTATTTGTAAGGCCTCCCCAGACAGCCATTTTGCTTTTTTGCATTTCTTTTCCGTGGGGATAGTCTTGATCCCTGTCTCCTGTACAACGTCACGAACCTCATTCCATTGTTCACCAGGCACTCAATCTATCAGATCTAGTCCCTTAAATCTATTTCTCACTTCCACTGTATAATCATAAGGGATTTAATTTAGGTCATACCTGAATGGTCTAGTGGTTTTCCCTACTTTCTTCAATTTCAGTCTGAATTTGGCAATAAGGAGTTCATGATCTGAGCCACAGTCAGGTCCTGGTCTTGTTTTTGTTGACTGTATAGAGCTTCTCCATCTTTGGCTGCAAAGAATATAATCAATCTGATTTCGGTGTTGACCATCTGGTGATGTCCATGTTTAGAGTCATCTATTTCTGCTTTATTGACTATGCCAAAGCCTTTGACTGTGTGGATCACAATAAACCGTGGAAAATTCTGAAAGAGATGGGAATACCAGACCACCTGACCTGCCTCCTGAGAAATCTGTATGCAGGTCAGGAAGCAACAGTTAGAACTGAACATGGAACAACAGACTGGTTCCAAATAGGAAAAGGAGTAGGTCAAGGCTGTATATTGTCACCCTGCTTATTTAACTTAGATGCAGAGTACATCATGAGAAACGCTGGACTGGAAGAAGCACAGGCTGGAATCAAGATTGCCGGGAGAAATATCAATAACCTCAGATATGCAGATGACACCACTCTTATGGCAGAAAGTGAAGGGGAACTAAAAAGCCTCTTGATGAAAGTGAAAGTGGAGAGTGACAAAGTTGGCTTAAAGCTCAACATTCAGAAAACAAAGATCATGGCATCTGGTCCCACACTTCATGGGAAATAGATGGGGAAACAGTGGAAACAATGTCAGACTTCATTTTTGGGGCTCCAAAATCACTGCAGATGGTGATTGCAGCCATGAAATTAAAAGACGCTTACTCCTTGGAAGGAAAGTTATGACCAACCTAGATAGCATATTCAAAAGCCAGAGACATTACTTTGCCAACAAAGGTCCGTCTAGTCAAGGCTATGGTTTTTCCTGTGGTCATGTATGGATGTGAGAGTTGGACTGTGAAGAAGGCTGAGCGCCGAAGAATTGATGCTTTTGAACTGTGGTGTTGGAGAAGACTCTTGAGAGTCCCTTGGACTGCAAGGAGATCCAACCAGTCCATTCTGAAGGAGATCAGCCCTGGGATTTCTTTGGAAGGAATGATGCTAAAGCTGAAACTCCAGTACTTTGGCCATCTCATGCGAAGAGTTGACTCATTGGCAAAGACTCTGTTGCTGGGAGGGATTGGGGGCAGGAGGAGAAGGGCCCGACAGAGGATGAGATGGCTGGATGGACTGACTCGATGGGCTTGGGTCTAAGTGAACGCCGGGAGATGGTGATGGACAGGGAGGCCTGGCGTGCTGCGATTCATGGGGTGGAAAAGAGTCAGACACGACTGAGTGACTGAATTGAACTGAACTGTGCTATATACTAAAAAGTTTCTAAAAATTGTACGACCTACTTCAGTATTCTCTCGTATTTACTTTTGTGTACATTCTTTCAAGAATGAAACACTTTCTTTGAGTGCTTTCACTGCACAACCAAGATGCCAATTGTAGTTCTTTTTTTCTGATTACTACAGCAATGCTCCTTAAGCGGGACCATCAGAAGGGAAGGGTGTTAAGTGACAATATTACGCATTAAATGTCCCTCCCAGCATTCGCTTTGGCACATTGCCCAAATACCTTCCATTCAGGTTTGGTACACAGACATGCAGAAGAATTTCTTTTCATATTTTGCACTAACTGGTGTGCAATACTCTTACAGGTAAGGTGGATGACAAATGACAACAAGGTAGATAATGACTTGTCAGTATGGATCACCTTATGCACAGGAGGAACTATGTGTTAACAACAGAACTTTGAACTAACCTTTAAAGTAGCCTGAATTTTCAGAGGGCTTGGAAAAATGAACATGCATCCAATGTTTCAGTTCACAATCAAATCAAACATGTCTGTAGAGACAGAATGCACAGAGGACAACAGACCGGAGGCCGTATTAACAGTCACCCTGCTGCCAGAACTTCACTGTCAATTTGAGAACATGGAGAGGTAAAGCTCTCAAATGCACAAGCTTCAGGTTCCTAGGTCCCGGTGCAGCTCTTGTTCTATTCCAGTTGTGCCTTAGGTGAGCCAAGAACATGATGGCACAGAGCTTTTATTTCTCCAATCAACAAGTCTGATGCTATACAACTTACCAGAGGACATGAAAGACGTGTAAATGCAGTGGAGAAGTCTAGAAAGGCAAACACGCATGTCATGACATGGTTCCATCAGAAACAGAAGAGGAACAAGGATGGAAATGTGTGGTGAGGGCAGATGTTACTTTTCAAATCACTTTGTAAGTCAGTACGGGGATCACACATTTACATGTCCACAGGCACCAAAATCTTAATTTTACAAAGATGCTGAGGGGATAGGAAAGGAATAGGAAACATTAGGCTACATGAACAAACAGAAAGCAAGTGTAGAAAATGGTTCCATACCATTGCATAGAACGCAGCGAGGATACATTTGAAATGTTTGGCATGTCTTCTGAGGTACATTTTTATTCAGAAAAGGAAATATTCACTTTTAAAATGTGTGTACACCTAGCCACATAAGGGATGGTCAATTGAAGAGAGAGAGGGGATACAGAACATGCATACAGAAGGAGCAAAGAGCCGACAATTTCACAAATAGAAAATTTCCAACGTGAGGGAAAATGTCACCTCAATGTGCTAAACTCCAAGCATAATACGTTCACACACACACACACACACACACAGACTCATACTCAGATGCGTGTGCACACACACACATGAGATATGCAAATACACACACAAGCAGTAACAGTAAGGCTTTACAGAACCAAAGCAAAAGGAAAGACCTTAAAAAACAAAGACAGCACAACTCACCTGAATATTAGGCAGGGTCCACTTATTATTTTCATTAGAGGGAGCTTGATAGAATTATCTGGAGTCCAAAAAAGACAAAAAGGGAGCAATGGGACCAGAAGGAGGGCACCCTGGTAGGAAGATTGGGGCACTGGTCTTTCTGGAAAAAACTCTGGAAGATACCTCAGCTCCTAGAACCCATGACTTTGGAAGAGGAGGCCTCAGAGCTTGGGCTCAGACTTCTGAGGAAAGGTGCTATCCAGCTCTGTGAGGTTCCTCAAGGATGTCAGGGGAAGGGTGCATGAAACTGAGACTCCTCACAGTGAAGTTGGGAAAAACTGATGAGCCTGCACCACAGGGTCAGGATCTGAGAGGAGGCCCTTCTACCCTGTCCTCCCCAACAACTTCCCCCAGGGCTCAGATCCCTTAGGAGAGAGTTCCCCAGTTTACTGATGCTGGTCTTTCTGTGGGCAGCCATGGAGACAGCCCTTGGAGTTTGGAGGTGAGCCACATTATGGACCAATTGCTCCTACTGAAGTCACACGTCCCTATCCCTGTTGTGTGAAAGGGCAGTCATGGGGGTGACCCTGAGAGGAGCAGGAACAGACAGGAAGGTACAGCCAGTTGTCTTGCTTCCAGATCACCTGTCGCCCCCCACCAACCCTGCTGGCCGACCCTCCCAGGGAGCCAGATGGCAGAGTGAAAATGGGGTTGGCAGAACCCCGTCTCAGCACCACTCAGCAGCACACAGAGCTGGAGATGAGAAGCGTTGACATCCTTTACCTGGAGCCTGATTCTCCTGACAGCACTTCCCTACCCTGACGAAAACTGCACCAGTATATCCTGTAAATGCTGTTGGGAAGAACTGACTCATTGGAAAAGACCCTGATGTTGGGAAAGATTGAAGGCAGGAGAAGGGGACGACAGAGAACAAGATGGTTGGATGGCATCACCGACTTGATGGACATGAGTTTGAGCAAGCTCCGGGAGTTGGTGATGGACGGGGAAGCCTGACATGCTGCAGTCCATGGGGTCGCAAAGAGTCGGACATGACTGAGTGACTGAACTGAATTGACATCCTATAAATTCTCTGTTTTCTCTAGGAGCAAAGAAGACACCCCCAAACCATAACATCAGCAGCATCCATTTCTAAACATAACCACGACCAAAAACAAACAAAATAAGCCTACCCCACAGTCTTTTAAGAAGGAGCTTGTGTTCATGCTTCCATAATAAAGGAGCCACTTCACTGCTTCTAATCCAATTTGCTGCTAAGTCACTTCAGTCGTGTCCGACTCTGTGCGACCCCATAGACGGCAGCTCACCAGGCTCCCCGTCCCTGGGATTCTCCAGACAAGAACACTGGAGTGGGTTGCCATTTCCTTTTCCAATGCATGAAAGTGAAAAGTGAAAGGGAAGTCGCTCAGTCATGTCCGACTCCTAGCGACCCCATGTACTGCAGCCAACCAGGCTCCTCCGTCCACGGGATTTTCCAGGCAAGAGTACTGGAGTGGGGTGCCATTGCCTTCTCCATCATCCAATTTACCTAACTGTAATTAGTGGTGTGCTACAAGGAAATCTGACTTTTGGAGAACATGTTTCTTGGTTTGCCTGTGCCAGCTACTCAGGGTAGGTATCTGATGATGTCCTCCCCTGGGTTATGCAAAGTTACCTTAGATCTTTCAATCCTGCTCATCTCTCCCATTTGCTGACTTCAAATTTTCTCCCTCATATCATACACATCAAAACACTTCACTCTCAGTAGGTGTAAATGATGAGCAAACTGAAGATCTTTAAGAGCTCACGCAACAGACAACCATTGTGAAGCAAAGGTGTAGGATGAGAAGTGTTTGGGGATGCCTGCTTTCAGGGACTCAGGTGACAGTGTCCTCACACAACAGGTGTGACATGACATGGGGCGGGGTATGACAGATTACTCGGGCACCTTAGCGCCCCACAGAAATAGGAGCTGCCATGCTCTCTTATAAATCAGGAGGGATCAGAGCTCTTAATATCCAAGTAAAGACCAAATCACCGGCACCACACACACACAACTCACATTGAGAGCACCGACTAGTGTCCATGTCTCTACACTTACTCCATCTGTCCAGTCAGTTTTCTTGTGAAATGTTTCTGCCTCCAGGAAAGAGTGGCTTACCCTGGTTGTCATGGAAACAAGAATGCCATCACAATGTTCTTTGTGCTGTTAGCTTTCTGTGGAAACCAGGAAGGATTAATACATCAGATGCAGAGTGTTGGTCTCCTTTTTAGACAGTGACCCCGCAGATAATCCAATGAATGAATGAACGAATGAACAACCAGACCATTGGACTATTAGAGACAGCATCTTCATGGAATAGGCAATGGGGGACAGGAATTGTCACCAAATGGGTTGTGGAGGGAGTAAAGTGAAAGCACAGGAGCTTCTGTTTCCCTTGAGACACATACTCTTAGGATGCAGGTCCCATTAAGGACCACCTTTCAACCTGCCATGACACACGAGGCCAGGGATGTTTGTGCAGATGGGATCCAAGGACTCAGGGTCAACTAGAAAAGACCTGCAGAGGGGAAAATGTGTGAGGATGACACACCTGGATGTCAGGGGGAGGCGAGTGAGAAACAGGGATGCCCCAAGTCAGCTCTCCTGAGGCGACCTCTAGTTAGAGAGCCCCAGGACCACCCTGGACCCGGGACCCCAGAGTAAGACAAAACCATGCCGCTCCACGTGCAACTCACAGGAGGAGAGCCAGCTGGACTTTCATATCACTGTGTACCAACCAGGTGAGGGCTTTCACCAGCTTCTTAGCATGGAGGAAAGGGAGGGACCTACCAGGAACTGCCATCTAGCCTGTCTATTTTTGTTGCTATTCTTCAGTTGCTAAGTCATACTTGACTCTTTCCGACCCCGTGGACTGCAGCCTGAAAGGCTTTCCTGTCCTTTGCGATGTCCCGGAGGGTGCTCAAATTCATGCCCCTTGAGTCAGTGGTGCTACCTAACCATCTCGTCCTCTTCTGCCCTCTTCTCCTTTTGTCTTCATTCTTTGCCAGCATCAGGTGCATGTACGTGTGCCTTGTGGTATGGGGAGCTCACCGGTTGGGGCTGAGGTAACTCAGACATCCCTGAGTTTGTGTGATGGGCTGATGCAGGGAGACTGCAGTGGCTCACTCACCAGTTTCTCCTTCTCCCTTTTGCTGAGTCGTCACATGACACCTGTGCTCTGAGAGCCAGAACAGAGTTCCCTGGAGCACAAGACTCGGAACCTCGACCAGGAATAAGTTTGTGCTGGTGATGCCCAAAGTATGTCTGTGTGGCCATCATCTACTTCATATTAGATCGATGAGTGGTATGTGTGAACAAAGTCGTACACACGTGGCTCTATTAGGGAAATGATAGCTCCTGTCATGAACACAGCATTTGCTACTGATAATGGATGAGCTAAAATCTGTAGGTGAACATTAATACACGTTTGTACCATGTGCACAGAGAAGGAGGACCTACTAACAGTGTATTTCTGGGTGTGAAGAGAGGGACTGAGACAACAACTGCATCTTCTGCATTGCATGCAGCTAATGGTTGAAATTTATGTAAGCAAATATTTTGAACATCAGAGCATCCATGCTGTAAAGAGAGTCGGCAAAATGGCATGAAAAGTAGGCATTCACAGGAAACGGTGATCAAGTGTGCTCTTGAGGGAAGAAAGGTGGCCCCAGCGAACGTGTGCAGGTGTGTGTATATGGATGCAGGGGAACTGTGTGGGAATCCCATATACCACCATACTGAGAGTGAGCATCTACAGTGTCTCCTGTATATATCTCTCTGCACGTTTCAGATTCTCTGAAATCCCACTTGATTAGTTCAGAAGCACAAGGAAACATACAAACACTATGGGTCCTGTGTTTGGTATACACACACACACACTGCTGCTGCTATTAAATCTCTTTTATTGAATTATAACTGACACACAGTATTATATTTTTTCAGGTACACTACTTAGTGATTCTGTGTTTTTATACATTACTCCATGATCCCCATGACAAGTCTAGTTACCTCCTGCCACCATACAGAGTTATTACAATATGATTGACTGTGTTCCCTATCCTAACATTACATCCTTGGGACTTCTGATTCATTGCTTGTTCTTTTGGCCTCAATCCAGAGACATCACTTCCAATCCCAATGTCAAAGAGCTTATGGCCGATGTTTCATTCTAGGAGTTTAATGGTTTCAGGCCTTATTTTGGTGTGATAAAGGGGTCCAGTTTGATCCCTTTGCATGTAGCTCTCCAGTTTCTCCAACAGCACCTGTTGAAAAGGCCGTCTTTTCCCTGTCATATACCGTTGACTCCTATGGCATGGATGAATTGACCGTGTGCCCCAGGCTGTATTTTGGGCTCCCTCTTCTTTTCTACTAGTGTGTGTGTCTGTTTTCGTGCCAGTACCATACCTGTTTGATGACCATAGCTTTCTGGTGTCATCTGAAATCAGGGAGCCTGATTCCTGAGGCTATATCCTTCTTTCTGAAGGCTGCTTTGGCGATTCAGGGTCTTTTGTGGCTGCTTCTACTAAACACATGTGTGCAGGCAGATGAAGGCTCTCATGGAGCTGGTCATCCCCACTCCTCTGAGACAGGAGGGAGTAGCAGAAAGTCAGTAGCTTACCATGGAAGTATTTCAAAATGCAACAGAAGGGAGAAATAAACGTGAGCCCCACATTGTAAGTGAGATTAACTAACATTTCTGTTTTAGAGTGGCATGCACTCCAGACTTGGGGAAGGGAGTATGACAAACTAATCTCTGGTTCAGTGGCTTAATTTCCTATCTTCTTTTGCATTTTCTAGATCCACTTTGGAGGTGCTCATGTCCTGGGTCTGTACAGTTGATGCTGTTTGACCCCTGAGAGAACTCTGTGCACTTCAGAAGCACCGAGCAGGGTGAAGGGCCTGCCAGACATGCAGTTCGAGTCTGGGAATCGACAGATCCAGCTCCAGAACCACATCTGCCACAATCCACACTCCCAGGTTAAGCCTTTTCCCTTCTCCTAAACATTTCATCTGGAATCAGTTCTATATGCACCTCTGGATTCCAAGATCATGCTCTTCCACATAGCAATGCACTGACACCCAGTATATCTGTACACTGGTGATCACCTCTGGCTCCCCTGGGTGCACGGGCAGTGGGGGCACTGGCTCCTTAGCAAAGAAAAAGTGAAGCATTGCCCTGGGATCAACCGCAAGGAGTACAGAAGGCACAGGACATCCAGTGACACAAATGAGATCCTGGTCATGAGACTCCCTCCCACATGGTTGCCCTTTCCTGCACAGTAGTAACAAATAAGGCAAGGCATTGGGTTTGGAGGGCTTATAAAATGCCTCCAGAATCTTTGGCAATTTCTCCCCATGTATCTGCCATGTACCTACCCCATAGGCACGTGGATGCATGGCCTTTATACTTCTTTGCTTATTGCTCATCAATTAATTCTCTTTGGCCAAGCCTTCTGCTTTGACAAATCCCTTGTGGCTCAGCTGGTAAGGAATCTGCCTGCAATGTGGGAGACCTGGGTTCGATCCTTGGGCTGGGAAGATCCCCTCGACAAGGGAAAGGCTACCCACTCCAGTATTCTTGCCTGGAGAATCCCACGGACAGAGAAGCCTGGTGGACTAGAGTCCATGGGGTCGCAAAGAGTCAGACACAACTGAGCGACTAACACTTGGTGACATTTAAGCACCTACCCAGGGCTACCATTGGCTGGAAGGGTGCCTTGATGACCAATCAATGCCTAAAGGTGTGGATGCTCGTTGCCCCAGGGAGAGTTTAAGTGAAGGAGGCCATGAGCCTGGGATAGGCCACTAGGAGACTATGGCCATGGTGACCCAGAAACCACAGTGACTGAAAAACTGACCCCAAGCAACAAAGGGAGGAAGAAAAGAAAGCCCTCCCCCCATCAACCCAGGTGCACAGGCACTTTCATAATGAGATGACCCCATCCAAGCTCTTCATCCTCTTTCCCAATGAATCCTCCCCCCGCCCCCCCCCCCACCAAGACTCCTTCCTTGTCCTGACCTGACACACACCCACTCCTCAGCCCCCATCCTTTTACTTGGAGCCTTTGTTCCTCCACACCAATGCCCTTCTATGCTCACCTTGTTGTCCTTCCAGAGGCCCAAGACAGCCATTTGACTCTTAAGAACTATACCATCAAAACAGAGCATTGTTACAAATTCATGAACACCATCCTTGTGTACTTTTTCTATTTGCATGCTTGAGAGGCCAGTGATCTAATGAGCATGTGTGGTACAAAACAAAGCTTCTATATTTGCACAGGCTGCATTAACTGTGAAAAATTAACATTTCAAGAAAGCGTATTCTCAGTATAAACAGTTGGAGAATGGAAAATCATGACTGGAGACAGGTTGTCATTTGGTGTTCTTCCATTTCTCCCTAAGGGAATCTTGGGTGAAGGAAGAAGTGTATCAGCCAGTCCTTGAGGAAGGGAGTATTTGTTTTCTGATGGTCTCTTCTGTTCCCTGTTCTTCCCTCCTCTTTTCCTACCCTCTTTTTGACTGGGTTCTTTGGTAGCTCAGATGTAAAGAATCTGCCCGCAATGCAGGAGACCCAGGTTCAATCCCTGAGTCAGGAAGATCCCCTGGAGAAGGGAATGGCAACCCACTCTGGTATTCTTGCCTGGAGAATTCCATGGACAGAGAAGCCCGGGGGGCTACAGTCCATGGGGTTGTGATGAGTCAGACACGACTGAGCAACTTTCATTTCACTTTTGACTGGGTACTTTTTATGACAACTGTCTTCTACACTCTCTGTTGTGTATGGGGATCAACAGGTTCTAAGGGCCTTTGGGAAGGTAGGCAGACAGGGAAGTGAGGATGAGGATGAGTTTAGACAGTAAGAGGGGGAATAGGGTTGAAGATTCTTTTTGGAGAGTAGTAAGAGAAGGTGCTGGATTCATAAACTGATGGATAATCTTGAATTTCATCTAGACTGAGAAGTTTGGCCATAATCCATAGCAGATAAAACTAAAGGCACTAAGGGTGAAGTCAATGTAAAATATGCTAATAGTTCATTCATAATGAACTCATTTAACCCCTAAACTAAGATTTATTCAGCACGTACCATGATCCAGACACTAGGTTGGGAGCCAAACAAAGGATAATAATGACTGTCATGAACAAGCGGTTTGTATATCTGATCTTTACACCAATTCTGCAAGGTCGATGGGGATTATCTCATTTACAGAATGGGACACTGAGGACAGACAAAGTTGAGTCGTGTGTGTCCACATCACCTAGTGTTGAGTCTACGTCTATCTGAGCCCAAAGCCCACACATTCCCCATTCACATACACCACATGGCCAAAAAGAGCCGAGAAGCACTGAGAGGTTTTCTGAGGTTTTGAGAATATGGAAGAAGGAAATTGGCTGTGCTTTTTGAAAGTTGTCAAACGTGCATAAAGGTAGAAAGAACACTAATGGTCCCCACCTATACACCACCCAGCTTCATCCTTTAAGTTATACCTCATTCTGTTTCACATATATCCGGCTCGAGCTCTGTCACTACCCCACCCCCATTCAGCCATTTTAAAGCAAATCCTAGATAGCCTTTTATTCACAGCCCTTGCATACATATATCCATTTCTTAAAACAACAGGCTTGATGAACTGTCAATAATTCCTAACATTATCTAATATCTGGTCAGTGTTTAAATTTCCCAGATTATTCCATAAATGTCTTTTAATTCGCAGCTTGTTCAAGTCAGGATTCAACCAATGTCTGCACCCTGCCTCTCTCTGTCATGCTTGTTAGTCTCTTAAATCTATTATCAGTCTCTCTCCTCTTGCTTTTCCTTGCCTTTTATTTGTTGAAGAAATGAGATCTTTGTGTCCTAAAATTTCAGAAATCCTGGGTTTGACTGGTTGCATCCCTCTTGTGTTCCTTTACCTGTTCTTCTAGCCACAGTTATTTACTGTAAACTGATGAGATTCAACAGATTCAGCTTTGATTTTTCGGTGAGAATACATCATAGCTGTTACTTTGTACTTCCCTTTGCATCCGTGTCCCATCAGGAGATATAGCTAAAGACTGAGAGACGACTTAGTTACTAAGCAATAACAAGAACAAAAGTTAAAAAAAAAAAAAAAAAAAGCCAAGCCTGCTGATATTTCTACAATTTTGGTGCTTAACACCAGATCAACTGTTCTCCACGTTTAAGAATTTTATGTACAAACCTCACTTCGATGACTTTGTTTACTCTTCCATCTTAGAATTGTTGTAACTGAAATTCAGGTGGCTTCAGTGACCATCTTTGTGATATCTGCCTTTTGAGAGGCAACAATGCGGGCCTAAATAGCAAATCTGAGTATTTATATTTATTATGGGCACTTGAAAATTATTCAGCAGAACAACAGTGTACTGGTTACCTTCTTAAAACATCCTTGCACTGTATTTAATGTCAGTTCCATCTCTTGGCCATTTTTCTTTGTTTTATAATGTTGTTATCCTCTATAATGTGTTATGTCACTTTCCCCTATGCCTGAACATATTACCATATAGCAGGGGATAACCCAGTTTCCCTAATACAAAGTTCAACACATTAGTTCAACTTTTACAGGCCAAAATGTATCTCATAGAGTATATTTTAAAACAAATATGTCCATTATAATAGTTTATATTTGAAACATGTTTCTCAACATTGGGAAAGAAAAGTTGCTG
The DNA here is from genome assembly GCF_032452875.1 of Bos javanicus. NCBI lineage: Eukaryota > Metazoa > Chordata > Mammalia > Artiodactyla > Bovidae > Bos > Bos javanicus. The sequence goes on along the minus strand of NC_083897.1, from coordinate 37,985,587 downwards.
CTTTGTATTTCTACAAATTTCTATAAGGTTAAGATCCCCACAATGAGAAGTATTTTTGTTTTCTGCTTGGTTGGTTGGTTGGTTGGTGAACTCAGTATGTTGATAAAAGTGGGTTCAGGGGGACAAGATGGCAGAGGAGTAGATGGACGTGGAGTACATCTCTCTCCACGGATACGTCAGGAATACACATTCAGACACAGAAGTGCATGCAGAGTGCATACCAGCTGAGAGTGGACAGGAGTACCTGACCAGTGGAAAAGAATATATAGAACCATGCAAAACTCGGTAGGACAAAGGAACTAGTGGGAAACACAGGAGTGTCAGTAGGACTGGACCTGCTCTTGGAGGGTGGGGGAACTGAAGCAGGGGTCCGATCCTCACATTGGGGCAATTGTCTGAGTCAGAGGAGAAACGTTTAAGGCTGAGAGTGAAATAGCTGATCTGTGGCAGCCTAAATGGAGTGAGAATCAGACAGGCCTTGCAGTAGCCATACATACTCCAGACAGGGACACTGGTCCCCTGGAAGGCGCAGAAGCTAGAAGCTGGAGTTTAGGGATTGCGGAGCAATCCCAGGGTGAGGTCTGCTGTTTACTGTGGAGAGATGAACTGAGGGGATGTGAGGGAGGAGATGGTGTTGGGATATGCTGGTGAAGGAAAGCCGGGCATCCATGGAAGCAAGGTGATACTGCTGAGTCACGCATAGGGGTTGGGGCCATCACCATAGCTTCTCTCTCTCCCCACACGCCAGCATGGGAGCTGAACAATAGAGAGGTTGGCCCATTAAACACCTGATGCACTGAACTACAGAGTAGGACCCCACCCAGGGTGCTCCTTTCAGTGACTGATGTGCCGATCTACAGAGTAGGACCCCAACAAAGTGGGCCCCCTCTATATGCCTGATGCACGGAACAACAGAGAAGGAACTCTGGCAAGGGAGCTCCGTAAGTGCCCAAATGGGCGGAACTATGGAGAAAGATTGGCTAGAGAGGCCTTCTGATTGTCAGCTACAAGAGGCTCGAAAAAAGAGTCTGGTAGGGTCATAACTTCTGCAGTGGAGGCAGTCCATGTCTCTGCACAGTTGGCATTGCCAGGGTCCCCTCAAGCCAAGCAGATGAGCTACCTTCACGCCCAACTCTCACTGGGGCAGTGCTGCCATAGGCCAAAAAATCTAGCTTCTATGTTGGCAGAGTCATTTTGGTCATGTCCGACTCTTTGCAGTCTTGTAGACTGTGGCCTGCCAGGCTTCTCTGCCAGGGAGGGGATTCTCCAGGCAAGAATACTGGAGGGCATTGGCCAATACTGGTTGTCATACCCTTCTAGAGCACTATATTTCCTGCTGCCCCAGCCACCAACTACCCTGAGTACCTGGTGCTGTCAGAACCACTGCGACCCAAGCAGCTGCACCACCTCCACACCTGGCCCTCACAAGGGCAAACACAAGTCCTCCAGGGCAGCCTCAGTAGCAAACCCAGTGGATGACCCACATGTAGAAGTGGAAATAAAACCACAATTGAAACCCAGGGGCAGTGTGGCTAAGGAAGAAGACCCAAAACCTTGCCACCAGCTGTACAAGCTGCAGATGCACACGATCAATGAGGCAGACTCTGTGTCTATGGAATATATAAAAGGTCATTGAGAGCTCCCACAAAAGAAAACGCACTAGTTCTGAGAGCTGTGGACATTGGAAGCAAGAACACACAAGGAGGAGAACCAGATTAGAATATGAGCTTCCCCTACAGCAGGTCCAGAGATGAGCACTGTGTTGGAGGGCATCCTAGGGAGATAAGTTGGACTGTGACTCCCAGTGAGAGAAAGGACTCTGGCAGCAGTGAGTGAAGAAAAACATTTATTATTCTTATTGTTTGACTTGTTCTGTAGATTCATTTTCTTTTCTTTTTCCTCTCCCCTCCTTCTTTTGTAGTTGTCGATTTTATTGGAACTATGAAATCCAATGAAGCTTTTGAGCTTTTTTTGCTCTTAGTCACATTTTTTATTGTTGTTATAAAACTCTGCCTCTATGTTGGGGTTTTGCAGTTCTTTGGAAATTTCCTTTGTTTTTTCCTAATTTTAATTTTTAAACCTATTATTATTTTTTTCTACATTTATTCCTTTGTTTGTTTTTCCTACTGTTCTTTCCCCCTTGCAGTTAATCTTTAATGTATATAAATCTTCTTTATCTACCTCTATCTAACTGTGCACATCTATTCTTTCTTTCTTTTCCTGTCAACATATCTGTTAGTTTTGTTTTCATTGCTTTATTCCCAACTTGGCACATTGTTTTAGTTTTGATTTCCAGTTTGTGCTTTAGTTAGTTTTGTTCTTAACTTGTAAATACAGTTTTTGATTTTCTTTGTTTGCCTGATTAATCTACTATACTTTATTTTTGGGGGGCTGTTTTGACTTTGATCATTGGTGTATAAGTACAGGTGTATATTCCATTATTTTAATTATTATTTGCCTGATTTTGTAACAGTAATTTGTCTGCGGTTCATCTTTGGTTTCTCTTTTTTGGATATTTGTTTTAATCTCAGTTCAGTTCAGTCACTCAGTTGTGTCCAACTCTTTGCGACCCCATGAATTGCAGCATGCCAGGCCTCCCTGTCCATCACCAACTCCTGGAGTTCACTCAAACTCATGTCCATCGAGTCAGTGATGCCATCCAGCCACCTCATCCTCTGTTGTCCCCTTCTCCTCATGCTCCCAATCCCTCCCAGCATCAGAGTCTTTTCCAGTGAGTCAACTCTTCTCATGAGGTGGCCAAAGTATTGGAGTTTCAGCTTTAGCATCAGTCCTTCCAAAGAACACCCAGGACTAATCTCCTTTGGAATAGACTGGTTGGATCTCCTTGCAATGCAAAGGACTCTCAAGAGTCTTAATGCCATAACAAACCACTTGTGGAATCTTCGTTCCTGACCAGAGATCAAGCCCTGAGCCTTTGGAGTGGGAGTACTGACTCAAAGACCCTAGACTACCAGAGAACCCACCCTAGGGAGTATCAAATAGTGACAACTCACACAAAGGAAACCACTTGAATACAAGACCCAGCATCACCCAACCACCAGCAGCACCCTGTGTTAAACAACAAACTAAACAAAAATACAGACCACAATAATCAGCAGACAGGACTACCATGTCACTCACCCTTGCCCATCAGAGGAAAACAAACAAACAAACAAACAAAAGGTCAGCACAAATCTTACCCCATACCAAGCTTACACAAACCACTGGACCAACCTTAGGAGGGCAGAAACCAAAAGGAAGGAAGAATTCAACCTTGAAGCCTGGGAAAAGGAGACCTCAAGCACAATAAGTTAAAAAAAAATAATGAAAAGGCAAAGAAATACTACAGAAATGAAGGAACAAACTAGAAACCCAGAAGTCCAAATAAATGAAGAGGAAATAGGCAAACTACTTGAAAAAGAATTCAGAATAATGATAGTAAATATGATCAAAAACCTTGAAAACAAAATGGAGAAAATGCAAGAATCAACTAACAAAGGTCTAGAAGAATTAAAGAATGAACATACAGAGACAAACAACACAATTACTGAAATTAAAAATACTCTAGAAGGAATACATAGCAGAATATCTGAAGCAGAAGAATGAACCAGTGAGCTGGAAGATAAAATGGTGGAAATAACTTCTTCTTCTTCTTCTTTTTTTTTTTTTTTTATTTTATTTTTAAACTTTACATAATTGAATTAGTTTTGCCAAATATCAAAATGAGTCCGCCACAGGTATACATGTTTTCCCCATCCTGAACCCTCCTCCCTCCTCCCTCCCCACACCATCCCTCTGGGTCGTCCCAGTGCTCTAGCCCCAAGCATCCAGTATCGTGCATCGAACCTGGACTGGAAATAACTTCTGAAGAGCAGAATAAAGTAAAAAGAATGAAAAGAACTGAGGATAGTCTCAGAGACCTCTGCACAACATCAAAGGCACCAACATTTGAATTAGAGCAGTTCTAGAAGAAGAAGAGAAAAAGTAAGGATATGAGAAAGTTTTTGAAGAGATTATAGCTGAAAATGTCCCCAACATGGAAAACGAAATAGTCAATTAAGTCCTAGAGGCAAAAAGAGTCACATACAGGATAAACCCAAAGAGAAACACAACAAGACACATACTAATCAAACTAAAAAACACTAAACACAAAGAAAGAATATTAAAAGCAGCAAGGGAGAAGCAACAAGTAACATACAAGGGAAACCCCATATGCTTAACAACTGATCTTTCAGCGGAAACTCTGTAGGCCAGACGGGAATGGCAGGATATATTCTCATTCAAAATTGATGGGGAAATAAAAAGGTTTCCAGACAAGCAAAAGTTAAGAGAATTCAGTACCACCAAACCAGCTTTATAACAAATGTTAAAGGGACTTATATAGTCAAGAAATACAAGAGAAGAAAAAAGATCTACAAAATCAACCCCAAACAATTAAGAAAATGGCAATAGGAACATATATATCTATAATTACTTTAAATGTGAATGGATTAAATGCTCCAACCAAAAGACACAGACTGGCTGGAGTGATACAAACACAAGACCCATATATATGCTGTCTACAAGAAACCCACTTCAGACCTAAAGGCACATATAGACTGAAAGTGAGAGGATGGAAAAATATATTATATGCAAATGGGAAGCAAAAGAAAGCTGGAGTAGCAATCCTCATATCAGACAAAATAGATTTTAAAGTAAAGAAGACTACAAGAGATAAGGAAAGACACTACATAATGCTCAAAGGGTCAACCCAAGAGGAAGACATAGCAATTGTAAATATCTATGCACCCACATAGGATCACCTCAATACATAATACAAACAGTAACAGACATAAAAGGAGAAATTGACAGTAACTCAATAATAGTAGGAGACTTTAACACCCCACTCACACCAATGGACAGATCATCAAAACACAAAATTAATAAGGTAACACTAGTCTTAAATAATACTTTAGATGAGATGGATCTCATTGATATCTTCAGGACATTCCATCCAAATGCAGAAGAATGCACCTTCTCAAGTGCCCATGGAACATTCTCCAGGAGAGACAACATCTTGGGTCACAAATCAAACCTCAGTAAATTGAAAAAAATTGAAATCATATCAAGCATCTTCTCTGACTACAATGCTATGAGACCAGATATCAATTATAAGAAAAAAAAATGTCAGAAATACAACACATTTACACAATACAACACATGTCAGATTAAACAACACATTTCTAAATAACCCACAGGTTACTGAAGAAATCAAAAGGGAAATAAAAATCTTCTAGAAACAAATGACAATGGAAACACGACAACTCAAAACCGATGGGATGTAGGAAAAGTAGTTCTAAGAAGGAGTTTATAGCAATACAATCCTTCCTCAAGAAACAAGAAAAACATCGAACAGACAACCTAACTTTACACCTAAAACAACTGGAGAAAGAAGAACAACCACCACCACCCCCTCCACCAAATTAGTAGAAGCAAAGAAATCATAGATCCGAGCAGAAATAAATGAAAGAAACAATAGTAAAGATTAATAAAACTAAAATCTCATTTTTTTAGAAGATAAAATTGACAAACCTTTAGCTAGACTCATCAAGAAAAAGAGAAGAGTCAAATCAACAGAATTAGAAATGAAAAAGGAGAAGTTACAACAGACAATGCAGAAACACAAAGGATTATAAGAGACTGTTATGAACAACTATATGGCAATAAAATAGATAACCTGGAAGAAATGGACAGATTCTTAGAACACTCCAATCTTCTAAGACTGACCCAGGAAGAAACAGAAATTATGAACAACTACATTACAAGCAGTGAAATTGAATCTGTGATCAAAAATCTCCCAAAAAACAAAAGCCCAGGACCAGATGGCTTCCCAGGAGAATTCTATCAAACATTTAGAGAAGAGCTAATGCCTATCCTTCTAAAACTCTTTCAAAAAACTGCAGAGGTTTTGCCAACCAATACAATATTGTAAAGTAAAAATAATAATAATAATAAATTTAAAAAGCAACAACAGTGAAGAGTCCTGTGACAGAGTATATTAAACACACACACACACACATATATATAGACTAAAAAAAAAAATAACTGCAGAGGAAGGAACAATTCCAAACTCATTCCACGAGGCCACCATCACCCTGATACCAAAACCAGACAAAGACAACACACAAAAAAGAAAACTTCAGGCCAATATCACTGATGAACATAGATGCAAAAATCCTCAACAAAATTTTAGCAAACAAAATTCAGCAACACATCAAAACGCTCTTACACCATGATCAAGTTGGGCTTATTCTAGGGATGCGACGGTTCTTCAATATATGCAAATCAGTCAATGTGATACAACATATGAACATATTGAAGGATAAAAACCATATGATCATCTCAATAGATGCAGAGAAAAGCTTTGACAAAATTCAGCACTCATTTATGATTAAAACTTTTCAAAAAATGGGCATAGAAGGAACCTACCTCAACATAATAAGGGCTGTATGTGACAAGCCTACAGCAAACATTATTCTCAATGGTGAAAAACTGAAAGCATACCCCCTAAGATCAGGAAGAAGACAAGGGTGTCCACTTACGCCACTATTATTCAACATAATTCTGGAAGCCCTAGCTTCAGCAATCAGAGAAGAAAAAGAAACAAAAGGAATCCAGATCAGAAGAGAAGTAAAGCTCTCAATGTTCGCAGATGGCATGATACTGTACATAGAAAACCCTAAAGATAGTATCAGAAAATTACTAGAACTAATCAGGAAATTTAGCAAAGTTGCAGGATACAAAATCAATATGCAGAAATCACTTGCATTTCTATATATTAACAATGAAAAATCAGAAAGAGCAATCAAGGAATCAATCCCATTCAGCATTGGAACAAAAAGAATTAAATATCTAAGAATAAACTTACCTAAGGAGACAAAAGAACTGTACATAGAAAATTCACTTCATGGGAAATAGATGGGGAAACAGTGGAAACAGTGTCAGACTTTATTTTTGGGGGCTCCAAATCACTGCAGATGGTGATTGCAGCCATGAAATTAAAAGACGCTTACTCCTTGGAAGAAAAGTTATGACCAACCTAGATAGCATATTGAAAAGCAGAGATATTACTTTGCCAACAAAGGTCCATCTAGTCAAGGCTATGGTTTTTCCAGTAGTCATGTATGGATGTGAGAGTTGGATTGTGAAGGAAGTTGATTGCCGAAGAATTGATGCTTTTGAAGTGTGGTGTTGGAGAAGACTCTTGAGAGTCCCTTGGATTGCAAGGAGATCCAACCAGTCCATTCTAAAGGAGGTCAGTCCTGGGTGTTCTTTGGAAGGAATGACGCTAAAGCTGAAACTCCAGTACTTTGGCCACCTCATGTGAAGAGTCGACTCACTGGAAAAGACTCTGTTGCTGGGAGGGATTGGGGGCAGGAGGAAGAGGGGACGACAGAGGATGAGATGGCTGGATGGCATCACCGACTCGATGGACGTGAGTTTGAGTGAACTCTGGGAGATGGTGATGGACAGGGAGGCCTGGCGTGCTGCGATTCATGGGGTCACAAAGAGTTGGACACGACTGAGCGACTGAACTGAACTGAACTTAATGAAAGAAAAGAAGCCAGAAAAAAAAAAAATAGAGAGAGAGAGAGAGAAACCAAAAGCAAAGGAGAAAAGGAAGGATATACCCATTTGAATGTAAAGTTCCAAAGAATAGCCAGGAGATATACGAAATCTTTCCTCAGTGATCAGTGCAAAGAAATAGAGGCAAACAAGAGTGGGAAAGACTAGAGATCTCTTCAAGAAAATTATAGATACTAAGGGAATATTTCATGCAAACATGGGCTCAATAAAGGACAGAAAAGTTATAAACCTCAAAGAAGCAGCACATATTAAGAAGAGGTGGCAAGAATACACAGAACTACGCAAAAAAGATCTTCACGACCCAGATAATCACAATGGTGTGATCACCCACCTAGAGCCAAGCATCCTGGAATGTGAAGTCAAGGGGGCCTTAGGAAGCATCATTACGAACAAAGCTAGTGGAGGTGATGGAATTCCAGCTGAGCTATTTCAAATCCTAAAAGATGATGCTGTGCAAGTGCTGCACTCAATATGCCAGCAAATTTGGAAAACTCAGCGGTGGCCACAGGACAGGAAAAGGTCAGTTTTCATTCCAATTCCAAAGAAAGGTATTGCCAAAGAATGCTCAAACTACTGCACAAATGCACACATCTCACATGCTAGCAAAGTAATGCTCAAAAGTCTCCAAGCAAGGCTTCAACAGTATGTGAACCATGAAATTCCAGATGTTCAAGCTGGTTTTAGAAAAGGCAGAGGAACCAGAGACCAAATTGCCAACATCCACTGGATCACTGAAAAAGCAAGAGTTCCAGAAAAACATCTATTTCTGCTTTATTGACTATGCCAAAGTCTTTGACTGTATGGATCACAGTAAACTGTGGAAAATTATGAAAGAGATGGGAATACCAGACCACCTGACCCGCCTCTTGAGAAACCTATATGCAGGTCAGGAAGCAAGAGTTAGAACTGGACGTGGAACAGCACACTGGTTCCAAATAGCAAAAGGAGTACGTCAAGGCTGTATACTGTCACCCTGCTTATTTAACTTACATGCAGAGTACATCATGAGAAATGCTGGGCTGGAAGAAGCACAGGCTGGAATCAAGATTGCCGGGAGAAATATCAATAACCTCAGATATGCAGATGACACCACCTTATGGCAGAAAGTGAAGAGGAACTCAAAAGCCTCTTGATGAAAGTGAAAGAGGAGAGTGACAAAGTTGGCTTAAAGCTCAACATTCAGAAAACGAAGATCATGGCATCTGGTCCCACCACTTCATGGGAAATAGATGGGGAAACAGTGGAAACAGTGGCTGACTTTATTTTTTAGGCTCCAAAATCACTGCAGATGGTGATTGCAGCCATGAAATTAAAAGACGCTTACTCCTTGGAAGGAAAGTTATGACCAACCTAGACAGCATATTAAAAAGCAGAGACATTACTTTGCCAACAAGGGTCCATCTAGTCAAGGTTATGGTTTTTCCAGTAGTCATGTATGGATGTGATAATTGTACTATAAAGAAAGCTGAGCACCGAAGAATTGATGCTTTTGAACTGTGGTGTTGAAGAAGACTCTTGAGAGTCCCTTGGACTGCAAGGAGATCCAACCAGTCCATCCTAAAGGAAATCAGTCCTGCATATATATTCATTGGAAGGACTGATGCTGAAGCTGAAACTCCAATATTTGGACACCTGATGCTAAGAACTGACTCACTGGAAAAGACCCTGATGCTGTGAAAGATTGAAGGCAGGAGCAGAAGGGGACGACAGAGGATGAGCTTGTTGGATGGTATCACTGACTCAATGGACATAAGTTTGGGTAAACTTCGGGAGTTGGTGATGGATGGGGAGGCCTGGCGTGCTGCAGTCCATGGGTTTGCAAAGAGTTGGACACGACTGAGCCACTGAACTGAACTGAATGAAAAAAAAATCAAAGATGACATAAACAGTTGGGGAGATTTTCCATGTTCCTGGGTAAGAAGAATCAATATTGTGAAAATGATTGTACTACAAAACACCATCTACAGATTCAATATTACCCCTAGCAAATTCCCAATGGCATTTTTCACAGAACTAGAACAAACAATTTCACAATTCATATGGAAACACAAAAGACCCCAAATAGCCAAAGCAGTCTTGAGAAAGAAGAATGGAGCTGGAGGAATCAACCTTCCTGACTTCAGATTATACTAAAAGCTACAGTCATCAAGACTGTATGGTACTGGCACAAAAACAGAAATACAGACCAATGGGACAAGATGGACAGCCCAGAAATAAGCCTGTGCACCTGTGGGTACCTTATTTTTGGCAAAGGAGGCAAGAATATACAATGGAGCAAAGACAGCCTCTTCAGTAAATGGTGCTGGGAAAACTGGACAGCTACATGTAAAAGAGTGAAATTAGAACACTTCCTACCACCATACACAAAGATAAAATGGTTTAAAGACCTAAGTGGAAGACCAGAAACTCTTAGAGGAAAACATAGGCAGAACACTAGATGACATAAGTCAAAGCAAGATCCTCTATGACTGACCTCCTAGAGTAATGGAAATAAAAACAAAAGTAAACAAGTGGGGCCTGATTAAACTTAAAAGCTTTTGCACAGCAAAGGAAACTATAAGCCAAGTGAAAAGACAACCCTCAGAATGGGAGAAAATAATAGCAACTGAAACAACTGCCAAAGGATTAATTTCCAAAATGTACAAGCAGCTCATACAACTCAATACCAGAAAAACAAACAACCCAATCAAAAAGTGGGAAACAGATGTAAACAGACATTTCTCCAAAGAAGACATGCAGATGGCTAACAAACACATGAAAAGATGCACAACATTGCTCATTATTAGAGAAATGCAAATCAAAAATACAATGAGATATCACTTCACACTGGTCAGATGGCCATCATCAAAATGTCTACAAAGAATAAGTACTGGAGAGGGTGTGGAGAACAGGGAACACTCTTGTACTGTTGGTGGGAATGTAAGTTGATACAGCCACTATGGAAGACGGTATGGAGATTCCTTAAAAAACTAGGAATAAAACCACCATATGACCCAGCAATCCCCCTCCTGGGTATATACCCTAAGGAAACAAAAATTGAAAAATACACATGTATCCCATTGTTCATTGTAGCACTTTTTACAGTAGCTAGAACATGGAAGCAACCTAGATGTCCATCAACAGATGAATGGATAAAGAAGTCGTGGTACATATACACAATGGAATATTACTCAGCCGTAAAAGGGAACACATATGAGTCAGTTTTAATGAAGTGGATGAAGTTAGAACCTATTGTATAGAGTGAAGTAAGTCAGAAAGAGAAAGATAAATATCGTATTCTAATGCATATATACGGAATCTAGAAAAATGGTACTGAAGAATTTATTTACAGGGCAACAGTGGAGAAACAGACATAGAGAATAGACTTGTGGACCTGGGGATCAGGGAGGAGAGGGTGAGATGTATGGAAAGAATAACATGCAAACTTACATTACCATATGTAAAATAGCCAACAGGAATTTGCTGTGTGTCTTAGAAAATTCAAACAGGGGCTCTGTATCAACCTAGAGGGGTGGGATGGGGAGAGAGATGGGAGGGAGTTTCAAAAGGGAGGGGATATATGTATACCTATGACTGATTCATGTTGACATTTGACAGAAAACAACAAAATTCTGTAAAGCAATTATCTCAATAAAAAATATATAAATTTTTTAAAAAGGAGAAAAAATGTGGGTTCATAGGAGGCCACGGTCACGAACTCAACCTTTACATAACAAGAAAACTGATGGGAAAATTAACCCAAATTGGTTGGATACCACATATTTTATCCACATAGCTGAATGATAGTCTCCTAGTTAAGTGTTCATGGTGTTCAGAAGATTAATGAGGCTATGGGTCACTAACAACTAACATTTATTCTGCACGTAATTTGTGCCTACACATTTCACCCTCACTGTTTCATCTGACACTCCCAGTAGTCATATGGCATAGAGAATACCACCATTTTCTGCTCTACAAATAAGCAAGAATAAAGCTGTTTTAATGCACACAGATGGTTCTGGATTTAGTGAGAATCAACACTTAGTTTGTCTCTTTATCTGTTCTGGAGGAGCAGTGCTAAGAGAATCCTGACTCACATGGATAAAAGTGTAATAGGTTGCCTTGTAGAATTTTACATTTCAGACACTTGAAGTCAGAATGCAAAAAACAGAGAGACAGCGACAGAGAGAGTGAGAGAGGGAGGGGTGATGTGTGGGCAACACTCCAGGGCAGAGCTAAACTCCTGCTAATCACTGATTTGGACATTTTTATAGAACCAGAGATCAAATTGGCAACACCTGTTGGATCACAGAAAAAGCAAGAGTTCCAGAAAAACATCTACTTCTGCTTTATTGACTATGCAAAAGCCTTTGACTGTGTGGATTACAAAAGAGAGTGGAAAATTCTTCAAGAGATGGGAATACCAGACCACCTTACCTGCCTCCTGAGAAATCTGCATGCAGGTCAAGAAGCAACAGTTAGAGCAGAACATGGAACAATGGACTGGTTCCAAATTGGGAAAGGAGTATGTCAAGGCTATATATTGTCACCCTGCTTATTTAACTTAGATGCAGAGTACATCATAGGAATGTCAGGCTGGATGAAGCACAAGCTGGAATCAAGATTGCCAGGAGAAATATCAATAACCTCGGATACGCAGATGACACCACCCTTATGGCAGAAAAGGAAGAGTAACTGAAGAGCCTCTTCATCAAAGTGAAAGAGGAGAGTGAAAAAACTGGCTTAAAACTCAACCCTCAAAAACAAAGACCATGGCATCTGGACCCATCACTTCATGGCAAATAGATGGGGAAACAATGAAAACAGTGACGGACTTTTTTCTTGGGCTCCATAATCACTGCAGGTGGTGACTGCAGCCGTGAAATTAAGACACTTGCTCCTTGGAAGAAAAGCTATGACCAACCTAGACAGCATATTAAAAAGCAGAGACATTACTTTGCTGACAAAGGTCCATCTAGTCAAAACTTTGTTTTTTCCACTAGTCATGTGTGGATGTGAGAGTTGGACCATAAAGAAAGCTGAGCACTGAAGAATGGATGCTTTTGAACTGTGGTGTTGGAGAAGACTCTTGAGAGTCCTTGGATTGCAAGGAGATCCAATCAGTCCATCATAAAGGAAATTAGTCCTGAATATTCATTAGGACTGATGTTCAAGCTGAAACCCCAATACTTGGGGCACCTCATGCAAAGAACTGACTCATTGGAAAAGACCCTGAGTCTGAGAAAGAGTGAAGGCGGAAGTGGAAGGGGATGACAGAGGATGAGATGGTTGGATGGCATCACCGCCTTGATGGACAAGGATTTGAGCAAGGCCCAGGAGTTAGTGATGGACAGGGAGGCCTGGCATGCTGCAGTTCATAGGGTCTGAAAAGTCGGTTATGACTGAGTGACTGAACTGAACTGAAGCACATTTTAGAGATCTGGGCAACAATGTATTAACTAGCAACCAGTTGGCAAAATATGTATAGAGTAAATACTTTTCATTTCTGCTAGGCGTTCACTGACATAAAACACTGTGTACAGGAGATTGACCCAAACCTACATGATCTCTGAATAATACCATGAGGCTCTGTGGAAATCTAGAATGCATAGATCTGGTCTGGTTACTCCTTTAGGCTATGTGGTTCACCTTACTGTATGTGCTATTGCATACCACCTGCAGTTGGGAAGATCCCCTGGAGAGGAAATGGCAACCCACTCCAGTATTCTTGCCTGGGAAATCCCATGGGAAGAGGAGCCTGGTGAGCTACAGACCATGGGGTTGCAAGGGTCGGACACGACTTGGCCAACAAACCACCACCACCACTGGAGTAGGAGAGATGCAATGAATGTCAGTGTCATGCTGACCTTCTACTGTATCCCTTAGGGGCACCAGCGTCCTGTCACCCAAACATCTGTCTGGCAATAAAGAGCTGTAAGAAGTCAGCAAGTAGTGTGTCTGAAAAGCTTCCTTACCTTGACACCCCAGTGTCTGAGTGTGTCCTTACTTAAGACATACACAACTGGTGGTGAGAAACCCTTCTAATGAGTGACTCACGATATAAAGTCCTTATTTCTGGGACAAAAGGCTGGAAACTGCTTGCACAAGAGGCAGGTTTTCCTCTGTGATGACGTCACACAATAAATGCCTGGTTGGTTGTGCTCCATGGAAACTGTGAGACTGCACTATGTGTTAATGTATTTGGGTAGACAGACTTCCCCCTTAGAGTAAGTTCTTTATTTATCGCTTTAACTGTTTTTATCCATTACAATTTTCTGGTATCAAGGAATCATGTATAAGAAAACTTAATAGGTTACTCAGTCATGCATTTGAGTGGTTTGGGTATCAGTATTCCCGTATCTGTCCATGGAATTCTCCAGGCAAGAATACTGGAGAGGGTAACCATGCCCTTCTCCAGGGGATCTTCCAGACCCAGGGATCAAACCCAAGTCTCCTGCATTGCAGGCAGATTCTTTACCATCCGAGCCAACAGGGCCTTCCCAGGTGGTGTTAGTGGTAAAAGAACCCACCTGCCAATGCAGGAGAGGTAAGAGACGTGGGTTTGATCCCTGGGTCAGGAGGATCCCCTGGAGGACAAAATGACTACCCACGCCAGCATTCTTGCCTGGAAAATTCCATGGACAGAGGAGCCTGGCGGGCTACGGTCCATGGGGTCACAAACAGTCGGACATGAATGAGGGACTGAGAACGCACTCATGCATCCCCATATCAGGTGTCAGATTAAACGGTCTCTTTATCCTTTGCCTGTCTGAATTTGAATCAGTTAGTGGGAAGTAATACTCAGCCCTAAAAATAAAAGGTAAAACAGTTAAAATTTGTTACTGAAATAAACACACAGTGATTTTCATCAAATTACATGAATGTGAACTCACAGGTGTATAATATGCTTACTTCCTTATATGTACCTCACACCATCAAAAGCACGCTGTGTCTTTAAGCCACTGTGTTTACTGGCCAGGTCTTTTATTTTTAGACTAATGTAATACTTTTCTAATTCTGTAGATGAATGTATTGTTCCACTGGTAGCAATGGTAAGCAATTGCCTAAAAAGGTCTGATTTTATTTTTAACAGATGTCTGGGTGCCCCTATGCTTAAAAACCACTTCTGTGAGACATCAACAACCTCAGTCTCTATAATCTATAGAGTAAGTGTTTCTGAACTGTAGTTAGAATTGCTTCTTATAATCTGTAAATCATTTTATTGTATATTACACACAGTAGAAGCTGTTGGAAGATGGAGGTCAAGCTTCCAACAACCTATTCCCTTGAATGCACAATTGGGTACCTCAAAAGGAACTGCACTTTTCTCCCACCCAGCAACCCCCTCCCCCCAAAAATGGTGAAAGATGTCTAAATAATTTTACTCTCCCACAGGTATACAGACAAGCTTGTTACCATTGTAGAATGATTGCCGGCTTGCAGCAGATATAACATCAAGTTAGATGGTGGCAGTGCTAGCAGAGGTGGGGACTTGATGCATCAAGAACTGTCTGCCACAGTGAACACTGGGGTGTGTGTGTCTTTTTCAACTCTGGTTTCACTGCAGCACTATTTGCAATAGCTAGGACATGGAAGCAACCTCGATGTCTATCAACAGATGAATGGATAAGGAAGTTGTGGTACATATTCACAATGAAATATTACTCAACTATAAAAAGGAATGTATTTTAGTCAGTTCTAATGAGGTAGATGAACCTAGAGCCTATTACACAGAGTGAAGTAAGTAAGAAAGAGAAAGACACATACCATATATTAATGCATATATATGGAATTTAGAAAGATGGTACCAATGATCCTACATGCAGGGCAGCAAAGGAGACACAGACGTAAGGGACAGACTTTTGGACTCAGTGGGACAAGGAGAGGATGGAATGATTTGAGAGAATAGCACGGAAACATATATATCACCACATGTAAAATAGATAAGCACTGCGAGTTTGATATATGACGCAGGGCACCCAAAGCTGGTGCTCTGTAACAACGTGGAGGGATAGGGTGGGGAGGGAGATGGGAGGGGGGTTTCAGGATGAAGGGGACAAATGGATACCTATGGCCGACTCATATTGACGTATGGAAGAAGCATCACAATATTGTAAATAAGTATCTTCCAATTAAAATAAATAAATGATTTTTTAAAAATATAACTGTACACTATTGAATAAACAAAAACAGACAGGACTGCCAAGTGCAGGGTTCTGAGACCACTTTGTGAAAGAAACAAGCAGCCCTATAGATCTGTAGGTCCCTGAGAAGAGCACATAATTTGTATTCATGATGATGACTCTGGGTCACCAAGAAAAGGTTAAATTTGTTTTAATTACACTGTGCTTAACGAAGGGATGTGAGTTACACATATATTTTCCAAAATGACTATAAAATACAGAATTTTAGTGCTTGAAAGAGTAACCTGGCCATCTGAGGTAAAACAATCAGTGTTGGTAACAAACACCTCCATATAGGAAAATGCAGCATTATCAAATTTCACATTTTGCTGGGATGTGTTACGCTTACGTTTGCTCTTCAATTCACAGTGTTCTGAACAGTTGTCTTGCATTTTTCTCTGTCTCGCTGACCTTTCTCAAGCTGCTACTATTACACTAACACATAAGAAAGTGCAGGAAAAGATGCCCTGCAGTGAATCTGTGGGTAATTTGAAACACCTCACCCTGTCTGTCACAGGGTGACAGGTTCACAAACCATTGGAAGACACATGATTATCCTTCACTTTAGCATGGTTACACTATTCCTGAAATAAATCAACAAATTAATGTCCATTCTTAATCTCTCCAAAGGTCTTCCATTCTTCTTGTAGTGGTGAGATGTAACTATTTAATCCTCTGAGGTGATGCACAAAACAGCTCTTCAGGCAGTATTCTTAAAAGTGTCTGGAAACCAGAATATTTGATTTGCTAACCCCCCCAAACATACGTTTAATGCTAAAAGCAATCCAAATTTAATACATAGAGGTGATTATTCAAAATATCTGATAGATAGTCACCTTAGAATTTCCTTTATGTACTTAGATGTGGACTGCCATATGGAATTGGTAAAACACAGCTTAAATATCAGGTAGGAAAAAAATTCCAAAGCCAATTTTGTAAAGGAGTGAATTGGCCTGGTGTGCCCTAGTAGTAGGTGCTATGGTGAGCTGAGGATGCAAACCCTATGTAAGTCAGACTTGCTTCTTCTGTAAAATGATGTGTGAGTCGAATAAAGGGGGCATGCCCCTAGTTATCCCTAGTACCTCTGCATGGGACCAAGTTCCAGCCTCAGAGAAAAGGTAAAGTATGCTAATTAGATGCATTATGCTAATCATTTTGCAATATATAAAAATACGGAATCATTACATTGTACACTTGAAATGAACATGGTGTGATACGTGAATTATACCTTGATCTAAAAGGGTGGTGGGAAGCAAGATGGAGTTACTCAAGTAAAGTCAAGGAGGTGATATGAATGTTTCTCCCTACTGGGTCAGGAGAAGCCCCTCTTCAAAAGGTGGAGCCGGGAGGCTCCTTTTTCTCCGGGACTTCAGTTGCTGAAGGAAACCACTTGTCCTTGGTTTATGGGCTAATTTCCTCAAGAGCTAGCCTTGAGCCTTCCTCTAAATTTTGTATGCATCACAGCTTTGTATCTGCCTCCCCTCAACTATGGTGTTTATTCCAAGACTTTGGCCTTTTTAGAAATAACCTCAAAAGAAGAAGATAATTCTCTGACCAAATGAGATGATTACATGTTAATGACTGATGGACCCTTCAGGTTAAAGATCTGTGGTTTCCTTGCACAGCATACAGTTGACAGAATCTGGAGACCGAAGTATTGGATTTTATGTCTTTCAAGCTTTAGCATTTCAGCCTAGTCCTTTTACCTCTGTAACTCAGTCTCTGTAACTGTGTGGAAATGCCCTGTGTATTCCATGCAACCTCAGTGAGGTTCATATATTTTGAAATACAGGACACTGTTCTAAAATGTCCTATTTTCAGTGAAAATAAATTTAGGCCACAGTTTGAGATTTAAGGGATAGCAGGAAAATAGCCACTGCTTCAGGAAAGACAGACCATGAAACCTTTTATATTTTTTTGTTTGTTTGCAAAGGTCATTGCATCATTTGTATGATGCCACATTTAGTGTTTTGTGTCTGTAAATTTCAACACACCTTCATTGTAATGTGTTCTAGACATCGTGTCATCAAGCACCTGATCAGGTTCATAACCTCAGTGACTGAGTAGTAGCTGAAGGAGACGACAAGAAGCCTCCACTGTAATCACCAACATTTGGGCTCAGATGTATGATCAGAATGAGAGTGCAGCAGCCTGGACATGTAATCAGAAATACAGCTCCAAAACTCAATGTTAATCCTGAGGATAAGAAGGGAACTTCTGTGGTCAAAATTTTAGCAATCTCTGTGTCAGAAGAGAAATCCTTATTATACATTTGGGGTTTTGTTGCTGAAGGGTTAGATAAAAATCCAGGACATGAAGGATTTCTGCCTCACTTACTTTGATTGCAGCAAAAGGGTGACACTTACTTTGAATGCTATAAGTCGTGATACTACCTAAGCACATGCCTTATAGCACTGCAGTTCTCCAGTCAAAGGATATGAGAAGAAAGGATTTCCTTGATGTTTGCAAAGCAGGTGTTTAATTACTATGAAACAAAAGAAAATATGTACATTAGTCTACCAACTAGGATTTAGAAACTCAAACTGTGGTTTTTCTGAAATTTGTATTCAGTAAAAGAAATTGGTCTTACCAGTTCAAAGGGGGAAAAATGAGTGTTTACATTTGCTTTAGGGCCACTTGTCCTGATATTCTGAGTTAAAATCTCATTGTCAAAGAACAGTGGACACAAAACGTTCCTTCTTGTGAAAAATAAAATACCGGCTAAGGCACAGGTGACATGAAAGAAAAGTGCTGATGGAAAAAGAAAAATGGTCACCAAAGGTGGCTTCCCAGGTGGCTCAGTGGTAAAGAAACCACCTGCTAATGCAGGAGACCTGGGTTCAATCCCTGGGTTGGGAAGATCCCCTGGAGAAGGAAATGGCAACCCACTCCAATATTCTTGCCTGGGAAATCCCATGGACATAAGGAGCCTGGCAGGCCACAGTCCATGGGACACACGTCATTCGAGTCAGAAAAGGAGAATCTATACGAGCCTGTTTTTTAAAATCTTGCAAAACCTTAAAGAGGAGGCTGGTATATAGGGCCAGAATTAAAGGGAAAAACACACAGAAAACCAGGAGAGAGTCACTCCTCTCCTCCAAATGGGAATATATTGTTTTGTATGGGTCAAGAAAGCAATTTGAGTAACTTGGAAAAAGATGTTTAACTGACTCCTTTCAATATATTCTGAAACAATGCCATGTTTATTAAATAACATGTGTCCAAATGAAGAGAGTGTTGTGCTATTATGTGTAAAAAATGCCCAAAACAAAAGAAAAGGCACAGGAATTAATTATCCAAGTTTTTAGCTGAATAAAAAATCAACGTTCCACATAGTCAATGAATGTTAAACTTGAAAACAAAGCACTGTAGGCAATTTAGAGACATGAAATATTTTAACTGTAAGTAATTAAGTGTATGTATATATTGACAAGGGCTTCCCAGGTGGCACTAGTGGTAAAGAAACTGCCTGCCAATGCAGGAGACAGAAGAGACACGCGTTTGATCCCTGAGTTGAGAAGATCCCCTGGAGGAGGGCATGGCAACCCACTCCAGTATTCTTGCCTGGAGAATCCCATGGACTGAGTAGCCTGGTGGGCTACAGTCCATAGGGTCACAAAGACTAGGGTCACAAATGAGACTGAAGCGAATTGGCATACATGCATATATTAATGGAACACTTTTGATCAATGCTAAGGTCAGGTGTCATTTAATAATGAACCAGCTCAAATGGTAAAAATCTGCCTGCAATGCTGGAGACCTGGGTTCGATCCCTGGGTCGGGAAGATCCCCTGGAGAAGGGCATGGCAACCCATGCCAGTATTCTTGCCTGGAGAATTCCATAGACAGGGGAGCCTGGGGGGCTACCATCCATGGGGTTGCAAAGAGTTGGACATGACTGAGTGACTAACACTCTCACACCAATTAAAGTAACATTTTGATGTCTCTGTGGAAATGACATATTCACAAGCCCATGCCTTGGCACTAATATTTATGTATTTCAATAGCTAGGTCTGTTTTCTTACTGATATTTTAGCAGTTCAGTTACTTCAAAAACAGAAATGTAAGTTGCTTTTAATAATTTTTATAAAGCAATGGGGTAGATTTTTCCTTTGAAATCATTTTTTTCCTTTGGAATTGGATCTGTAAACTAATGAGTAAATACAAAGGGGTGCACAGATAGAATGGATCTTATATTCTTCAATTTTTTTTCCTTAAGGGAGAGCAACGAGCTGAGACATGGGCTTGTGAATATGTCATTTCCACAGAGACATCAAAATGTTACTTTAATTGGTGTGAGAGTGTTAGTCACTCAGTCGTGTCTGACTCTTTGCAACCCCACGGACGGTAGCCCACCAGGCTCCTCTTCTTTCTATACTTCTGGGACTGATATAGAACACTCTGATGCCAAACCTAGAATTAAATCACCTTTATTGCTAAAAGTTTATTTGACAGTGTTAGGTACAAAACATCAACGTTACTAACAAAAACAGCTGACAGCTTGACGCTTATAATTTGAGAATTGCTGATTATAATCACAAGCTCTTTAGGTTTTATATGGGCTTTAACACATAGGGGGTCTTCCACTGAAAAAATGTGCTAAGATAAACAAGATGTACCCACTTCAACTAAAATTTTTAAAATAATGTGGTTCAGTGTGGCTGATGTTGCACTTGTATTGTACAACTTGGGTTCAAGCTCTTTCTCCAAAGCCCTCAGAATAACGGGGACAGAAGAAACTTTTTAAGCATTTGCAGCTCATTCTGCAGCTGTTCCAGGAAAGGAAAGAAATATTAAACATCTGCATATTATTTAAGTAATTGTTATATACACTTCATTAAAAAAATACCCCAATGCTCACATCCCTCCATATTACTTGGTATTAAATACACACTATTTACAGCTTCAATGATAATTTTGTCTTGCAGCATGACCATTCCTTGTCTAATTTCACTTTGCTCATCATTTAGAAAATGTTTATGATCCTTCTCTAACTCCTGCATATGCTAAAAAAGAAAGTCTAGTTCAGTGAGAAAGCACCACTTTTCATCTCACGTTTTAAATGGATACGATTAAAGTTCAAAAGTCATAATACTTAATAGTCAAAGGATGCTCATTATTTATTCCAAATAAAAATATTGTAACAAATACATGGAGATCAAAATATTCACTTAAGAGATCTTCTAAATGCCAACTTGAGTCAAATTGTATTATTACAGTGGTACAATCACCTTACCCTTTGCTCAAAACAATAACTTAAGGAACAGTAAAGGTCAAGGTGGAGCAAAAACATAAACACTGATGGTCCCACAGAATGAAATGCCACAATTTAAAAACTCTCTAATGAACTTTCTTTTTTAATATAAATTTATTTATTTTAATTGGTGGCTAATTACTTTACAATATTGGTTTTGCCATACATCAACAAGAATCTGCCACGGGTGTACACGAGTTCCCCATCATGAACCCCCTCCCACCTCCCTCCCCGTACCATCCCTCTGGGTCATCCCAGTGCACCAGCCCCAAGCATCCTGTATCCTGCATCAAACCTGGACTGGCGATTCATTTCATTTATGATATTATACATGTTTCAATGCCATTCTCCCAAATCACCCACCCTCTCCCTCTCCCACAGAGTACAAAAGACTGTTCCATACATCTGTGTCTCTTTTGCTGTCTCACATACAGGGTTATCGTTACCATCTTTCTAAATTCCATATATATGCGTTAGTATACTGTATTGGTGTTTTTCTTTCTGGCTTACTTCACTCTGTAAAATAGGCCTCAGATTCATTCACCTCATTAGAATGGATTCAAATGTATTCTTTTTAATGGCTGAGAAATACTCCATCATGTATATGTACCACAGCTTTCTTTATCCATTCGTCTGCTGATGGGCATCTAGGTTGCTTCCATGTCCTGGCTATTATAAACAGTGCTGTGATGAACATTGGGGTACACGTGTCTCTTTCAACTCTGGTTTCCTCAGTGTGTATGCCCATAAGTGGGATTGCTGGGTCATAAGGCAGTTCTATTTCCAGTTTTTAAAGGAATCTCCACACTATAATCCATAGTGGCTGTACTAGTTTGCATTCCCACCAACAGTGTAAACTAGTTTGCATTCCCACCAACAGTGTAAACAGTGTAAACCTTTTTCTCCACACCCTCTCCAGCATTTCTTGCTTGTAGACTTTTGGATAGCAGCCATTCTGACTGGTGTGAAATGGTACCTCATTGCGGTTTTGATTTGCATTTCTCTGATAATGAGTGATGTTGAGCAGCTTTTCATGTGTTTGTTAGCCATCTGTATGTCTTCTTTGGAGAAATGTCTGTTTAGTTCTTTGTCCCATTTTTTCGATTGGGTCGTTTATTTTTCCAGAATTGAGCTGCAGAAGTTGTTTGTATATTTTTGAGATTAGTTGTTTGTCAATTGCTTCATTTGCTATTATTTTGTCCCATTCTGAAAGCTGTCTTTTCATCTTGCTTATAGTTTCCTTTGTTGTGCAGAAGCTTGTGATTTTAACTAGGTCCCATTTGTTTATTTTTGCTTTTATTTCCAATATTCCAGGAGGTGGGTCATAGAGGATCCTGCTGTGATGTATGTCAGAGAGTGTTTTGTCTATGTTGTCCTCTAGGAGTTTTATAGTTTCTGGTCTTAGGTTTATATCTTTAATCCATTTTGAGTTTATTTTTGTGTATGGTGTTAGAAAGTGTTCTAGTTTCATTCTTTTACAAGTGGTTGACCAGTTTTCCCAGCACCACTTGTTAAAGAGATTGTCTTTTCTCCATTGTATATTCTTGCCTCCTTTGTCAAAGATAAGGTTTCCATAGGTGCGTGGATTTATCTCTGGGCTTTCTATTTTGTTCCATTGATCTATATTTCTGTCTTTGTACCAGTACCAAACTGTCTTGATGACTGTGGCTTTGTAGTAGAGCCTGAAGTCAGGCAGGTTGATTCCTCCAGTTTCATTTTTCTTTCTCAAGATTGCTTTGGCTATTCGAGGTTTTTGTATTTCCATACAAATTGTGAAATTATTTGTTCTAGCTCTGTGAAAAATACTGTTGGTAGCTTGATAGGGATTGCATTGAATCTATAGATTGCTTTGGGTAGTATACTCATTTTCACTATATTGATTCTTCTGATCTATAAACATGGTATATTTTTCCATCTATTAGTGTCCTCTTTGATTTCTTTCACCAGTGTTTTATAGTTTTCTATATATAGGTCTTTAGTTTCTTTAGGTAGATATATTCCTAAGTATTTTATTCTTTTCATTGCAATGGCAAATGGAATTGTTTCCTTAATTTCTCTTCCTGTTTTCTCAATATTAATGTATAGGAATGCAAGGGATTTCTGTGTGTTGGTTTTATATCCTGCAACTTTACTATATTCATTGATTACCTCTAGTAATTTTCTGGTGGAGTCTTTAGAGTTTTCTATGTAGAGGATCATGTCATCTGCAAACAGTGAGAGTTTTAATTCTTCTTTTCCAATTTGGATTCCTTTTATTTCTTTTTCTGCTCTGATTGCTGTGGCCAAAACTCCCAAAACTATGTTGAATAGTAGTGGTGAAAGTGGGCACCCTTGTCTTGTTCCTGACTTTAGGGGAAATGCTTTCATAATTTCACTGTTGAGGATAATGTTTGCTGTGGGTTTGTCATATATAGCTGTTATTATGTTGAGGTATGTTCCTTCTATTTCTGTTTTCTGGAGAGTTTTTATCATAAATGGATGTTGAATTTTGTCAAAGGCTTTCTCTGCATCTATTGAGATAATCATACGGTTTTTATTTTTCAATTTGTTAAGGTGGTGTATTATGTTGATTGAGTTGCGGATATTGAAGAATGCTTGCATCAATGGGATAAAGCCCACTTGGTCATGGTGTATGATCTTTTTAATGTGTTGTTGGATTCTGATTGCTAGAGTTTTTTTTAAGGATTTTTGCATCTATGTTTGTCAGTGGTATTGGCCTGTAGTTCTCTTTTTTTGTGGCATCTTTGTCAGATTTTGGTATTAGGGTGATGGTGTAGTCATAGAATGAGTAGGAAGTTTACCTTCCTCTGCAATTTTCTGGAAGAGTTTGAGTACGATAGGTGTTAGATTTTCTCTAAATTTTTGATAGAATTCAGCTGTGAAGCCGTCTGGAACTGGGCTTTTGTTTGCTGGAAGATTTCTGATTACAGTTTCAATTTCCATGCTTGTGATGGGTCTGTTATGATTTTCTATTTATTCCTGGTTCAGTTTTGGAAAGTTGTACTTTTCTAAGAATTTGTCCATTTCTTCCAAGTTGTCCATTTTATTGGCATATAATTGCTAAGAGTAGTCTCATGATCCTTTGTATTTCTGTGTTGTCTGTTGTGATCTCTCCATTTTCATTTCTAATTTATTGATTTTATTTTTCTCCCTTTGTTTCTTGATGAGTCTGGCTAATGGTTTGTCAATTTTATTTATCCTTTCAAAGAGCCAGCTTTTGATTTTGTTGATTTTTGCTATGGTTTCTTTTGTATTTATTTCTGCCCTAATTTTTAAGATTTCTTTCCTTCTACTAACCCTGGGGTTCTTCATTTCTTCCTTTTCTAGTTGCTTTAGGTGTAGAGTTAGGTTCTTTATTTGACTTTTCTCTTGTTTCTTGAGATATGCCTGTATTGCTATTAACCTTCTCCTTAGCACTGCTTTTACAGTGCCCCACAGGTTTTGGGTTGTTGTGTTTTCATTTTCATTCGTTTCTATGCATATTTTTATTTCTTTTTTGATTTCTTCTGTGATTTGTTGGTTATTCATCAGCATGTTGTTCAGCCTCCATATGTTGCAATTTTTAATAGTTTTTCTCCTGTAATTGAGATCTAATCTTACTGCATTGTGGTCAGAAAAGATGCTTGGAATGATTTAATTTTTTTGATTTTACCAAGGCTAGATTTATGGCCCAGCATGTGATCTATCCTAGAGAAGTTTCCGGGTGTGCTTGAGAAAAAGGTGAAATTCATTGTTTTGGGGTGAAAATGTCCTATAGATATCAATTAGGTCTAACTGGTCTATTGTATCATTTAAAGTTTGTGCTTCCTTGTTAATTTTCTGTTTAGTTGATCTATCCATAGGTGTGAGTGGGGTGTTGAAGTCTCCCACTATTATTGTGTTATTGTTAATTTCCTCTTTCATACTTGTTAACACTTGCCTTACATATTGTGGTGCTCCTATGTTGAGTGTATATATATTTATAATTGTTATGTCTTCTTCTTGGATTGATCTTTTGATCATTATGTAGTGTTCTTGTTTGTCTCTTTTCACAGCCTTTGTTTTAAGGTCTATTTTATCTGATATAAGTATTGCTACTCCTGCTTTCCTTTGGTCTCTATTTGCATGGTATATCTCTTTCCAGCCCTTCACTTTCAGTCTGTGTGTGTCCCCTGTTTTGAGGTGGGTCTCTTGTAGACAACATATATAGGGGTCTTGTTTTTGTATCCATTCAGCCAGTCTTTGTCTTTTGGTTGGGGTATTCAACCCATTTACGTTTAAGGTAATTATTGATCAGTATCATCCCATTGCCATTTACTTTGTTGTTTTGGGTTCGAGTTTATACACCCTTTTGTGTTTCCTGTCTAGAGAAGATCCTTTAGCATTTGTTGGACAGCTGGTTTGGTGGTGCTGAATTATCTCAGCTTTTGCTTGTCTGTGAAGCTCTTGATTTCTCTGTCATATTTGAATGAGATCCTTGCTGGGTACAGCAATCTGGGCTGTGAGTTATTTTCTGTCATCACTTTAAGTATGTCCTGCCATTCCCTCCTGGCCTGAAGAGTTTCTATTGAAAGGTCAGCTGTTATCCTTATGGGAATCCCCTTGTGTGTTGTTTGTTGTTTTCCCCTTGCTGCTTTTAATATTTGTTCTTTGTGTTTGATCTTTGTTAATCTGATTAATATGTGTCTTGGGGTGTTTTGCCTTGGGTTCATCCTGTTTGGGACTCTCTGGGTTTCTTGGACTTGGGTGATTATTTCCTTCCCCATTTTAGGGAAGTTTTCAACTATTATCTCCTCAAGTATTTTCTCATGGTCTTTCTTTTTGTCTTCTTCTTCTGGGACTCCTATGATTCGAATGTTGGGGCATTTAACATTGTCCTGGAGGTCTCTGAGATTGTCCTTATTTCTTTTAATTCGTTTTTCTTTTTTCCTCTCTCATTCATTTATTTCTACCATTCTGTCTTCTACTTCACTAATCCTATCTTCTGTCTCTGTTATTCTACTATTTGTTGCCTCCAGAGTGTTTTTTATCTCATTTATTGCATTATTCATTATATATACTGTCTCTTTTTTTATTTCTTCTAGGTCCTTGTTAAACCTTTCTGCATCTTCTCAATCCTTGTCTCCAGGCTATTTATCTGTAACTACATTTTGTTTTCAAGATTTTGAATAATTTTCACTATCATTATTCGGAATTCTTTATCAGGTAGATTCCCTATCTCTTTCTCTTTTGTTTGGTTTCGTGGGCATTTATCCTGTTCCGTTATCTGCTAGGTGTTCCTCTGTCTCTTTATCTTGTTTATATTGCTGTGTTTGGGATGGCCTTTCTGTATTCTGGCAGTTTGTGGAGTTCTCTTTATTGTGGAATTTCCTTGCTGTGGGTGGGGTTGTATAGGTGGCTTGTCAAGGTTTCCTGGTTAGGGAAGCTTGTGTCCATGTTCTGGTGGGTGGAGCTAGATTTCTTCTCTCTGGCATGCAATGAAATGTCCAGTAATGAGTTTTGAGATGTCAGTGTGTTTGAAGTGACTTTGGGCAGCCTCTTTATTGAAGCTCAGGGCTGTGTTCCTGTGTTTCTGGAGCATTTGTGTGGTATGTCTTGCTCTGGAACTTATTGGCCCTTGGGAGGTGCTTTGTTTCAGTGTAGGTATGGAGGCATTTGATGAGCTCCTGTCGATTAATGTTCCCTGGAGTCAGGAGTTCTCTGGTGTTCTCAGGATTTGGACTAAGCCTCCTGCTTCTGGTTTTCAGTCTTATTTTTACAGTAGCCTCAAGACTTCTCCATCTCTACAGCACTGTTGATAAAACATCTAGGTTAAAGATGAAAAGTTTCTCCACAGTGAGGGACACCCAGAGAGGTTCACAGAGTTACATGGAGAAAAGAAGAGGGAGGAGGGAGTTAGAGGTGACCCGAATGAGATGAGGTGGAATCAAAAGAGGAGAGAGCAGGCTAGCCAGTTATCACTTCCTTATGTGTGCTCCACAGTCTGGACTGTTCAGAGATGTTCACGGAGTTATACAGAGAAGAGAAGAGGGAGGAAGGAGACAGAGGTGACAAGGAGGAGGAAAGGGGGGAATCAAAAGGAGAGAGACAGATCTAGCCAGTAATCAGTTCCCTAAGTGTTCTCCACCATCTGGAACACACAAGGAGATTCACAGAGTTGGGTAGAGAAAAGAAGGGGAGGGAGGAGATAGAGGCGACCTGGTAGAGAAAAAGGAGAGTCCAAAGGGGAGAGAGCAGTCAAGCCAATAATCTTGCTCCTAAGTAAAAATGGATACTGAAGATTGGGTTCTTAAAGGTACAAAATTGATAACAAATACCAAAAAGCAAAGATTAAAAATCTAGAGTAGAGGTTGGATTTTCAAAAATACAATGTTAAAGAAAAGGAAAAAAAGTCACAGAAAATTATAATATCTATCTATCTATCTATCTATCTATATATATATATGAAGTTTGCTTTAAAAATTAGCATCTCTTTTTTTGCAAAATAATAGTAGGTTATAAAAATGAAAATTAAAGGAGTAATAGAGGACTTAAAATTTAAAAAAAAATAAAAAAGAAAAGAATGATAGTAAAAATATATCTAGGACTTTCTCTGGTGTTGTTGTGGGCAGTGTGGGGTCAGTTCATTTTCATAGTTCTTTAGTCCAGCTTATATTTCTCAAGATCTATAGGCCCCTTCCTATGTGGTCGTACTAACTACAGGGTTTTAATCTATTGCACCTGTCACTTCCAAGGCGGGTCCCTCTGTTTTAGCTTCTTCTGTTTGCTGATCTCTTCAGTGTCTGATTTCCGACTTGACACAAGGGGGCGGTGGTGGACACTTTTTTAGGCTCATTTGTTCGGTTGCGCTGTGGGGAGGGAGGAACGCTGCAAACAAATAACACTGGCGTGTGCTCGCAGTGTCTCAGCCACACTGGGCCTGCCCCCACTCATGGTGCATGTGCCCTCCCTGCCCACACCGCTCAGGCTCTAGGTTGCTCTGCCAGGAACCGTCTGAGGCCGGCCCTGGGCTGCATGCACCTCCCAGGTTTGAGACGCTCAGGTTCAGGCACTCGGGTAGTCCTCAGAGGTGCAGACTCGGTTGAGCCTGCGTTCTGTGCCCTTCCCAGGTCCGAGCAGTTCAGGTGATCAGGTGTTTGGCAAGCGCGGTCACTGTGACTTATTGCCTCCCCCGACCCTCCGGCACACCTTCTCAGGTGGATGTTGACCGTCCAGAACCCCAAGACGTCTTAATTAGCAAAGAAGCCTGCTTGCAGTTTGGTAGATAATGCCTCTCTGGGGCTGTGATTGCCCCCTTCCGGCTCTCGCTGCCTGTCACCGGAGGGAGATGGTCTGCAGCCAGCTAGCTCTGTTCAGTTCTTTGTTCTGTGAGCGGGCCTGACGGTGTCTTAAGTTAGGGGTTTTCGCGTGGTAGCTATCCCACAGTCTTATTTACTAGCCCAAGTTAGTTACCTCAGATTGCCCTCGTGGCATTCAGGCCCAGTCTTTAAGCAATGCAGCCTGCCCCTCCCTGCCCAGCCCCCGCTTACCTGTGGCGGGTGCAGGCGTCTGGGCTGCTTCTCCGCTGGGGGAGTTACTGTTGGGCACATAATCTGTGGGTTTTAACTATTTATTTATTTTTCCTCCCAATTATGTTGCCCTCTGTGGTTCCAAGGCTCGCCACAGACCTGGCAGTGAGAGTGTTTCCTGGTGTTTGGAAACTTCTCTCTTTTTAAGACTCTCTTCCCCGGATGGAGCTCCATCCTTACCTCTTTTGTCTTTCATATTTTTTCCTACCTCCTTTCGAAGACAATGGGCTGCTTTTCTGGGTGCCTGATGTCATCTGCTGGCATTCAGAAGTTGCTTTGTGGAATTTACTCAGCGTTTAAATGTTCTTTTGATGAATTTGTGGGGGAGATCGTGGTCTCCCCATCCTATTCCTCTGCCATCTTAAGACTGCCTCCTCTAATGAGCTTTCTAAACAATAAGTAATAATTCATGTGTAGTGTCTAATAATGAGTGCAACATGGCTTCATTGGAGGGAATAAAATGAGCTCTACTATGACCTCGCTACATGATGAAAAACAAATTTACGTTCTAAATCTTTACCATTCATTTGACAAATATTGATCTAGTGCATCCTATCTAAAAATAAGAGTAGTCTTCCTTCCATCCCATCTAAAAAAAAAAAACAACTAAGGAGAGGTTGTAGGCCCAGCTGTGTTTTTCTTTAAATATTTTTAAAATTAAAAAATAAAAGTCAAAAACATTTTAACAATTCAGGAAGCATATTCAGCCATGGCTATGTAGTGGAAAAACAGGATTGATTCTGACTTTGTTGACAAAAGAATAAGATGTCAATTGGTAAAGGAAGGAGGAAATCAAACCTATTTTAGGCGAGGAGCATACACAAAGCAAGGAGATAATGGTGACTTAGTGCAGAGAAAGCAACCGATCTGGACAAGTAGGAGGAGACAAAAAACGTGTGCAGGAAATCACAAAGAGAGGGTGGGGTCTTGTTATGAGGGACACGTTGAACACCTGAGACTTCAAACTCGGAAGGTATTATGACAGGTTTGCAGGAGGGAAGGGATACTTTTTAGAGGATCATATTACAGAAGTGTGAAGGATGGATTGGAGAAGAGAGAAATCTCTCTTTGTGATCCCATGGACTGTAGCCTACCAGGCTTCTCCATCCATGGAACTTTCCAGGCAAGAGTACTGGAGTGGGCTGCCATTTCCTTCTCCAGGGGATATTCCCAAGCCAGGGATCGAACCCAGATCTCCTGCATTGCAGGCAGATGCTTTACCATCTGAGCTACTGGGGAAGCCTCCTCATTACAGAAGTGTGAAGGATGGATTGGAGAGGAGAGAAATCAGGCAAGAGTTTAACAGAACAAGCAAGGGATGATAAGGTCCTGAATCAGGTAAGGCAGCAGCAGTGGGAATTCAAAGGAAGAAATGAAACAGCTGCAAACTACTGTACTATACATAAAACAGACAGACAACACAGGATTTGCTATGTAGCACAGGGAACCATATTTACTATCTTATAATAAGCTACAATGGAAAATGATCTAAATACACACACATATATATATATGTGTGTGTGTGTGTGTGTGTGTATATTTAGATACATAAATATATATATATATATATGATCTCTCTCTATATATGTATATGTATCTAAATATATATGTATGTATAAGATCTACATATATACCCAAGTCAGGCTTTAGCAGTACGTGAACTGTGAAATTCCAGATGTTCAAGCTGGATTTAGAAAAGGCAGAGGAACCAGAGATCAAATTGCCAATATCTGCTGGATCATCGAAAAAGCGAGAGTTACAGAACAACATCTACTTCTGCTTTATTGACTATGCCAAAGCCTTTGACAGTGTGGATCACAACAAATTGTGGAAAATATATATGTATGTGTGTATGTGTGTGTATATATATATATATATATATATATATATAATGAATCATGTTGCTGTATACCAAAAACTAAACACTAAATGTTGTAAATCAATGATACTTCAATTTTTTTAAAAGAAAGAAATTGCAGTTGCAGAGATAAAAATTGAAGGACCCAGTAATTGCTGGGTGGGAAGGACAAGGGACTTGGAGGTGTCATAGATAACACTAAAGTTAGTACCATAAATGCTGACATTTAGCAATAACATTTAGAAGCAATCTTCTTTGGTACTTTATCAAATCTTCACACCAATTAGTAGTAAATGGTTCTCAGGGAACATTAGAGCTACACCTTGTCTACTTAGAAACATGTTTAAGATAACTTTATATATATATATGATTTTAAAGCTCTTTAAAGATTCTCTATTTAAAAGCCTTTAACTATTTTACTTAAGCCATCTCAATTAGTTTAAAAAGAGTGACATATTAACATCTTGTATTTGGACAAGATGATCATTCAAAAGAACACTTCTGCTTCCCCTGCTACCGAAAAAGAAGGGGAATGTGTAGGGTCTCATCACCTGAATAAGTATGCACACATATATATATATATATATATATATATATATATATATATATGAAGAAGGGGACAACGGGCACTGAGGACAGTTTGCTAATGTGCGAATATCACAGCGGATCACTCTCAATCCATAAACATCTAGTCCTCTTCTGGGTTTTTCATTCAGTTATACACTTATACTTTCTCATGTGATTATAAATTTGCATATGAAGTCACTGTTAGTTATTCATATTCTAAAAGCAAATATGCCATAAATGTTCATACAATGCATTTGAAATTACAACTGCCTGGCTTCATATGTAGCAGCAACAGTTAATAGGAGAAAGGTAAAGGACACCTAGAGATGATTTACAAAATTCCTAAATTTCCACTATATATTTGTCTTCGGCTGATCGCCTACTCATTGCTGAACAAAATAGTTAGGATTAAAGGGTTAATCAAGTATCAGTTTTCTTCACCATGTGTATACATCTAGATTAAATTCCCAGTTTGCAGTTCCCCATTTTAAGTGACTCCCACAATACTATAGGCTTCCCTGATGGCTGAGATGGTGAAGAATCTGCCTGCAATGTGGGAGACCTGGGTTCGATCCCTGGGTCAGGAAGATCCTTTGGAGAAGGGACTGGCAACCCACTCCAGTATTCTTGCCTGGAGAATTCCATGGACAGGGGAGCCTGGGGGGCTACCATCCATGGGGTTGCAAAGAGTCTAACATGACTGAGCGATTAACACTTTTACTTTCACAAAAATATAAAGGAATCCTATAACTAAAAACACATATACCAATTAGGCTGTATTCAGAACAATGAATTCAAAATGGAGAATGGTTTACAAGTTAAAGGCAGGCACAACCTAAATGTTTTTTTCCCCTGATAAGTTTGGATAGACACAGACTATCTTCTACTTTTATATACATATTGGTTTTATGAGAATGTACTGTGTTACCAAATACAACAGACCTTCAGGAATTGGTCATATGAATTTTTAATTTTTTTCAGCCTCTGGCTCTGAAGAAGTCTAGCTTGTTGAAGAACCTTTCATTGCTCTCGAAACATACGCTACAAATATAAAAGAAAAAAAGTGATAAAATGTGGGCAACGTTTAATATTTGAAAAGCATGTTTATACGTTAAGCTTTAAAGGAACTCTCTCTAACTCAATGCTTGTTATTTCCTGTTTTGACAACTTTGATGACCAAGTTGAAGTAACTGTGTTCACCATTACAAGACAGAAATCATATAATAATCCGACCCTATCAGTCACTGAGTAGGAGATTTTCTTTCTTAACAATCTTTGAAACATGTCACTCTTGATGTCAAAATCCACAAATGACCCTTCCAATAATGTCCTTACCACGGGTAGGCAAAATCTACACAGTAATCTTTCCTAACACTAATTGCTGAGGAGCTATTCTTTCTTAACAGTACTCAAAATGTATATTAATTTTTGGCCCTTTCAATATGCACATAGATGATCCTTCTGATAATGCTATCCTTTCTGTTCTTTGACCTGAACTCCAACAATAATCTTACCCTCTTCCTTATATTAGCCACTCACTTCTATAGTCATACCCCATAGTCATGTGATTCAGTCATTCCCAAGAACTACCCCAGCTATATGATATCAATAAGAGCAAAGACTTATACAGGAACTATGGGTCAGGTACGGTTCCAACCACTTTAATGAACTTCTTCTATATGATCTCATTTTTTTATTCCTTGAAACAACTCTATGAGGTACATACTCTCACTGTGTCCCCTTCCATTGATGAGGAAACTGAGGTACACAGATAAGCAATCTGTCCTTGGTTTCACAGCTAGCACTGGTCAACCAGAATTGGATCCCAAACATTTACCATTCCAGGGTCCGGGCCCTAGACCACTGTACTATATATACTCTTTTTCCATTTCCTCCAGCATTCAACCAAAACCTCCCTGTTTCGTACTTCATTCCCTTTCTTGCTACACACAGGTCAACACTACATCAGGATTAACATCCGCTGATGCTAGGACTGTTCATTGTCCCCAACCCCCACTCTCTTGACTTCCTCTTTCCTCCTTCTCAGCTTAATTCCCGCCGTCGATCATTACACCTATGCCCTTGCAATGTACCTTGGCCCCTTCTCTGTCAGTCTTCATGACTAAACCCCAATCCTGGGAAATCCACCTCTCCAGCTGCTCTGCATCAGCCATGTGGAGCGGTCTCAACTTTAAATTCATGATCACTATGACAGCAACCTAAGTTGCACCCATAAATGCTACTTGGCAATGATATCTCCCTGGTCCTCTCAAGAAACAATTCCAGGCCTCCTTCTCTGTCCCCCAGAGGCAACAACTTATCTACCATCTTTAATCCTAAATGGTGACCTTACTACTTCACTAAATAAACAGAGGCACTCCCAACAGAACACTCATTCTCCCTTCGCTACATCTCCCACCCACCTTCACCCATCTGAGTTCAGGGGCTCTACCTTCTCTCCTGAGTGTCATTGCCTGCTGCTGCTGCTGCTAAGTCGCTTCAGTCGTGTCCAGCTCTGTGCAACCCCATAGATGGCAGCCGACCAGGCTCCCCGTCCCTGGGATTCTCCAGGCAAGAACACTGGAGTGGGTTGCCATTTCCTTCTCCAATGCATGAAAGTGAAAAGTGAAAGTGAAGTAGCCCAGTAGTGTCTGACCCTCAGCGACCCCATAGACTGCAGCCTTCTAGGCTCCTCCATCCATGGGATTTTCCAGGCAAGAGTACTGGAGTGGGATGCCATTGCCTTCATTGCCTGAGCAATTGCTAATTGAAACTTTGATACAATAAGCTGATTTTAAAGCTAGGGCTGATACTAACAGCTAGTTTTTCTTCTTGTTCCTGGGCTTTCTGCATGTTTATATCCCACTCCCGAAACAAAGTCTGAAACTGCTGAGCATATTTGAGATAAAGATTCTGCCTGTAAAACATAAGAAAGAGCAGTGTCAAACTCCACAAAGATATAAACAAAGAGCAACTGTATTTAAAACAAATTTTATTTGACACAATTTACACTATTAATGGAGATGGCAGTAATAGCACAATAGCAGCTGAAATATTCTCACGGGAAACAGAGAGGTTAAGTGAATTACTTACTCTTCAATTCCAAAAGTACTGCTCCTGACTGAATAAATACAAACACTATCGCACATACTCTCTACTTCTTGAAAACTAGTGATGATTTACTGTACTATAAATTTCCCAGAAACATTCATTTTATCTATTAATAAAAGCAGTTTACTTTTCACTTCTTACTGAATAACCTATATGTCCTAATACGATAAGTAAATTCAGTGAGTTTATACTATTTATCAGAGAAGATTACCAAATAAGAATATTTCACTTAACTATTTCCCTTCTTTGGCACAACAATGAGTATTGAAAAAAAAGAAGAGTAAACACAACTCAGTTAAAAGGTACACATTTTTCACAAATATAAGATTAACCTTTTCTGCATAACTGAATAAAGTTAACTGTCACAATAAAAATGGTTTAAGACATCAGCCTTATGTTCAGCTAAGATAGGTCTGGAAGGAATATAATTTAATACCATAGAATGAAAACTCAATTGTTCTTTGAAAGGGGAAGGAAAAAGGTCATCTTTATGGTCTTCTAGGAAATATATCTCAATTCTCTTAAGGAGTAGGATTACAAAACTAAAGTCTTTACTTGCTTAGGAAAAAAAAAAAACAAGCAAAATATGTTTTGCACTGGAAAAATGTAATAGTGTTTGTCTTAGGTTATATGCACCATGAGAAACTAAGAAATTAGACAAAATATCATTGTGGCACAAAAACTTAAACCACTTTAAATTTGTTCTTGGTGTGTTTTCCAAACACAATCAAGTTTTTCATTAGTGGTTTTGATAGTAGCTTTTGTGTTCATCTCAAACTTTTTTCTCTTTGCAAGAAAAGCCTGTTTCATGTCAACTATATTAAAAAAATATTTACTCATTAAAGTCAAATGTCAAAAATTATTTTGTCCTGATACAGTCAAATCAATACGGGCAAATGCTGCCTCAGCAATATGCAAATACACTTAAAATTTGTAATACAGACACCATTTCAAACAGTAAGATTTGCTCCCTTTTCTCTTGAAAACCTTTCCAGTGATAGTATCACAATTCTAATTTTTCTAAGCAAAGACCACCTTTAGATTTAGAGATACTGGAAAAGTGATAACAATCAAAGAATTTTCCAAGTTTCAAAACTTGTATAAAGAATCTCAAGAGAAAACTTTCCATTCATTCCTCATCAGAAAACAGTGAAAAGGCAAGTCTTTCTAACTGTGTAAAATATCCTGTAGTTCAAGGGGCATGTTTAGATGGATTACCATTAGGATGTGTTGCAGAAAATGCAGAAAAGAACCCTTATGGAACAAAATAGAAAGCCCAGAGATAAATCCACACACCTATGGACACCTTATCTTTGACAAAGGAGGCAAGAATATACAATGGAGAAAAGACAATTTCTTTAACAAGTGGTGCTGGGAAAACTGGTCAACCACTTGTAAAAGAATGAAACTAGAACACTTTCTAACACCATACACAAAAATAAACTCAAAATGGACTAAAGATCTAAATGTAAGACCAGAAACTATAAAACTCCTAGAGGAAAACATAGACAAAACACTCTCTGACATAAATCACAGCAGGATCCTCTATGACCCACCTCCTGGAATATTGGAAATAAAAGAAAAAATAAACACGTGGGACCTAATTAAAATTAAAGCTTCTGCACAACAAAGGAAACTATAAGCAAGGTGAAAAGACAGCCTTCAGAATGGGACAAAATAAAAGCAAATGAAGCAACTGACAAAGAGCTAATCTCAAAAATATACAAGCAACTCCTGCAGCTCAATTCCAGAAAAATAAACGACCCAATCGAAAAAATGGGCCAAAGAACTAAACAGACATTTCTCCAAAGAAGACATACAGATGGCTAACAAACACATGAAAAGCTGCTCAACATCACTCATTATCAGAGAAATGCAAATCAAAACTGCAATGAGGTACCATTTCACACCAGTCAGAATGGCTGCTATCCAAAAGTCTACAAGCAAGAAATGTTGGAGAGGGTGTGGGGAAAAGGGAACCCTCTAACACTGTTGGTGGGAATGCAAACTAGTACAGCCACTATGGAGAACAGTGTGGAGATTTCTTAAAAAGCTGGAAATAGAACTGCCATACGACCCAGCAACCCCACTTTTGGGCATACACATCAAGGAAACCAGAATTGAAAGAGACATGTGTACCCCAATGTTCATCGCAGCACTGTTTATAATAGCCAGGACATGGAAGCAACCTAGATGTCCATCAGCAGATGAATGGATAAGAAAGCTGTGGTACATATACACATGGAGTATTACTCAGCCATGAAAAAGAATACATTCTAATGAGGTGGATGAAACTGGAGCCTATTATACAGAGTGAAGTAAGCCAGAAAGAAAAACACCAATACAGTATACTAACGCATATATATGGAATTTAGAAAAATGGTAATGATAACCCTGTATGCGAGACAGTAAAAGAGACACAGATGTATAGAACAGTCGTTTGGACTCTGTGGGAGAGGACAAAGGTGGGATGATTTGGGAGAATAGCATTGAAACATGTGTATTAACATATGTGAAATGAATCACCAGTCCAGGTTCAATGTGTGATACAGGATGCTCGGGGCTGGTGCACTGGGATGACCCAAAGGGATGGTATGGGAGGGAGGTGGGAGGGGGGTTCAATATGGGGGACACATGTACACCCAAGGCCGATTCATGTCAATGTATGGCAAAACCAATACAATATTATAAAGTAGAAAAAAAAAGTAACTACAGAAATTAAAAAAATAAAAATAAAATAAAAATAAACTTTAAGATTCTCACCAGACTCCACTAAAATCCGAACCAAACAGAAATGATCAGCTTCCGTCAGCCTTTGTGTCCCCTGAAGTACTGTTATCCTCCTAAAGGCATTTACGAGCACTCTTGTGTCAACTGTGTACTAGGGTCAGGATATGCAAAAGCAAAAGGTGTAGGAGCCCCTGCCTTCATGGAGCTCACAGTCCCCTGGGACCAACACGCACAAAGCAAAAGTTGTACAAACCATCTTATTACAGCTAGAAGCAAAAGGACTTATGGGAGAATAGAGCAGGGGCTCCTAACCCAATGTGGAATGACAGCCTGTGAGTCGTACAAACTACTGTGTCCCCAGCCTAGCTAAGGGCCAGCACACAGTAAGTACATGAGCAAAACTCTTGAATAAACAACAAATGGAGAACAACGTCTTAACTGATTTGTACC
The DNA here is from genome assembly GCF_032452875.1 of Bos javanicus. NCBI lineage: Eukaryota > Metazoa > Chordata > Mammalia > Artiodactyla > Bovidae > Bos > Bos javanicus. Next base: position 37,948,282 of record NC_083897.1, on the reverse strand, counting down.
AGATGTTTGGCAACTTAGGGTGGGGGGAGTGTGTGAAGAAAGAGAAGAAACAGAAATGAGGAGGGAAGAGAATTTAAGAGTCTGGGATTTGCTTTAAAATATATCAACAAAGGAAAATGAAATGAAACAACAGTATCTTAACCATTGTTCAATGGGAATTCACTATGCTATTCTCCCGGATTTTTTGTATGTTTGAAAATGTCATTACAATCTTTGCTGAAGAAGCAGAGATCTATTGAGATGATCATGCTGTTTCTATTTCTGGTCCTGCTGGAGAGGTGAATAGCACTGATTTCCCAGTGTTGGGCCAACATTGCCTTTCTGGAGAGGGTACAGCTTCATTGTCAAGGGTTAGGTTTTTCAGGAAATCCCTTGACTCGGGGTGCTAGTACTGTGTTTGGAATTTTCATGGAGGAGATTGACCTGTGATTTTCTTTCTTGTGATAACTGAGCCAGGCTTCAGTGGCGTCACTGTCTTGATCACCTGGAATGAGTTAGACTGTGTTCCACTGCTTTCTCTGCTCTCTGAGGAGGTGTGTGGTATTGGTGCTATTTCTTTCTTAAATGCTTTTGCCTGCGTACTGTTTAAACATTACTTTCGAATTTGCGACCTGATAGTCATGATTTGTATACTTTATGGCATGTTTTAAAATAATTTTAAAGTACACACTTTTGAAGAAAATGAGTAAGCAAATATCAATGTTTAACTTAGAAACTGTGTCCCTTGTCAGGTAAGGGCAATGCATTCATCTGACCTTAATGACTGGGCCAGAAATCCTACCCTGGCCTGGATAAAAATCCTTCACACAAACTTGCATTGCCACTGTCATTATAACTGACACCTACCGGGTAGGACTATATGGCAGGCAGAGTGCTAGATGCCTTGCCAATATTGTTTCCTTTCCTCATCACTGTTAGCCTATGCCAGCATTGCTTCCTGACATTTTCAAAGAGAAAATGGAAGAATACCAAGTGATGTGCAGGATCCAGGACTCGACTTACATGCAGACTCTGTTAGATTCTTCTAACCACAGAAGTCTCCATTATGCCCAAATGGTCATTTCTCAAAAACTTTTTCAACTGTAAATTCTTCACCTCTGAAATGATGCCCACATGCCCCCCTAAATTCCTACCATATGGTAAAACCCTTTTAGATCCCATTTTTCCCAGTAAAAAATAAACATTATCCAGCATGGGATATTACTACACTCTCCTTCCATGGCTTTTCAGTTAATTTTAGCAGAGTTCACTACAGACTAATACATTGTCTTGAACCTGACTCATTGTAGTGTCACTCAAATGACTACTGGATCTGCAAAACAATAAACTCATAAAGTACAGTGGTTCATCAATACGATTAACAGCCAGCTTCTCTTCACAAACCATGGAGGCCAGAAAGCAGTGAATGAGTGAATGACATATCTTCAATGATGAAGGTAAAAAGAAAACCTGTCAGCCAGGGTGTCTATTAAATATGTCCAGGGAAATCAAGACACATTCATGTTCAAACAAAGCAAAACAAATAAAGAAAACCTGAAAAAAGAAAACCACAAAAAAAACAAAACCTGACAGACTTCATAACTATTAAAACTACCATGCCCAAGAGACTAAAGGGCTAAAATGAGCTTCAAGTTAAAATGAAAGGACACTAGACAGTATCTCAAAATCATATGAAGAAATAAAGAATATCAGCAAAGTTAACCATACAGGTAAAGATAAAATCCTTTAGAAAACTCAGAAGTGGTCACAGGACAGGAAAAGGTCAGGTTTCATTCCAATACCAAAGAAAGGCAATGTCAAACAATGTTCCAACTATCATACAGTTGCACACATTTCACATGCTAGTAAAGTAACACCAAAATCCTTCAAGCTAGGTTCAACCATCCATGACCCCAAAACTTCCAGATGTGCAAGTTAGATTTAGACAAGGCAGAGGAACCAGAGGAAAAATTGCCAACATCTGTTGGATCATAGAACAAGCAAGGGAATTAAAAAAAAAAAATCTACTTCTGCTTCAATGACTACACTAAAGCCTTTGACTGTGTGGATCATAAACTGTGGGAAATTCTTTAAGAGATAGGAATACCAGACCACTTTACCTGTCTCCTGAGAAACCTTGTATGCAGTACAAGAACCAAAAGTTAGAACCAGACATGAAATAACAGATTGGTTCAAAAATGGGAAAGGAGTATGACAAAACTGCATATTGTCACGTTGCTTATTTAAATTATATGCAGAGTACATCATGCGAAATGCTGGGCTGGATGACACACAAGCTGGAATCAAGATAGCAGGGGGAAATGTCAACAACCTCAGATATGCAGATGATATTACCTTAATGACAAAAAGCAAGAGGAACTAAGAGACTCTTAATGAGGGTGAAAGAGGAGAGTGAAAGAGCTGGCTTGAAACTCAACATTGAAAAAAACAGATCATGGCATCCGGACCTATCACTTCATGGCAAATAGATGGGGAAAAGTTGAAAACAGTGATAGATTTTATTTTCTTGGGCTCCAAAATCACTGTAGACAGTTACTGCAGTCATGATTAGAAGACTCCTTGGAAGGAAAACTATGACAAACCTAGACAGCATATTTAAAAGGCAGATTATCACTTTGCTGACCAAGGTCCATATCATCAATGCTATGGCTTGCCCAGTAGTCACGTATGGATGTGAGAGTTGGACCATAATGAAGGCTGAGGGGCAAAGAACTGATGCTTTCAAACTGCAATGCTAGAGAAGACTCTTGAGAGTCCCTTGGATTACAAGGAGATCAAACCAATCAAACCTAAAGGATATCAACCCTGAATATTCATTGGAAGGGCTGATGCTGAAGCTTAAACTCCAGTACTTTGGCCACATAATGTGAAGAGCTGACTCACTGGAAAACATCCTGATGTTGGGCAAGATTGAGGGCAAGAGAAGAAGGGCGTGACAGAGGATGAGATAGATGGATGGCATCACTGACTCAAAAGACAGGAGTTTGAGCAAACTGCAGGAGATAGTGGAGGACAGGGAAGCCTGGGTTGCTGCAGCCCATAGGGTCACACACAGTCGAGCATGACTTAGTGGCTGAACAACAACAAAGATGTTTAAAATTTAGACACAGGGAAATAACAAGTGTTGTTGAGACTCTGGAGGAACTGGAAGCCTTATGTACCATTGTTGTTGCTGTTGTTCAGTCTTTAAGTCATGTCCGACTCTTTGCAACCCCATGGATTGTAGCATGCCAGGCTCCTCTGTCCTCCACTATCTCCCAGAGTTTGCTCAAATTCATGTCCACTGAGTTGGTGATGCTACACTGGGGGAATTTAAAATCAAACAGTGGATGTTGAAAACAGTCTGGAGCTTCCTCCAAAGCTTCAACATAGGATTACTATCAGATGTAGTGATTTCACTCTTAGAAATAAAACACCCTCCCCCAAAAAAAGAAAAAAAAACAACAACTTTTAAAGCAGGCATTAGAAAAACCCAGGGACTATGTGTTCATAGTAGCATTATTCAAAACAGCCAAAGGGGGAAACAACCCAATTTTCAAGGGACAGAAGAAGGGATAAATGCAAGGTGAACTCTGCATGAAATGGAAAAATATGCAGACAAGGAAAGGAATGTTACAACATGAATCAGTTGGGAAATCACCATTGAAGTGAAATGAGCCACACACAAAAGGACAGATATGGTGTGATTCCATTGAAAGGAGATGTCCCAAAAAAGCCAGTCCATAAAGACTGAAAGCCAATTACTACTTGCCAGGAGATGAGGGTGGGGATGGAGGAGGTGGGAATCAGGAGTGACTTCTTAGTGGGTAAAAGATGTCCTTTAGGATTTATGGGAACATGTCATAAGATACAGGGGGTGGCTTCCCAAGCTTGTGAATTTGTTTAATGTCACTGAGTGGAACTACAATCATGGCATCCAATCCCATCACTTCATGGCAAAAAAACAAGGGGGAAAAATGGAAACAGTAATAGACTTTAGTTTCTTGGGCTCCAAAATCACTGCAGACGGTGACTGCAGCCATGAAATTAAAAGACACGTCCTCCTTGGAAGAAAAGTTATGACCTACATAGACAATGTATTAAAAAGCAGAGATATCACATTGCCGACAAAGGTCCATCTAGTCAAAGCTATGATTTCTCCAGTAGTCATGTACAAATGTGAGAGTTGGACCATAAAGAGGGCTGAGCACCGAAGAATTGATGCTTTTGAATTTTGGTGCTGGAGAAGACTTTTTAGAGTCCCTTTGACAGCTAGGAGATCAACTCAGTCAATCCTAAAGGAAATCAACGCTGAATATTCATTGGAACATTGGAAGAACTGATGCTGAAGCTGAAGCTCCAATACTTTGGCCACCTAATGGGAAGAGCCAACTCACTGGAAAAGACCCTGCTGCTCAGAAAGATTGAGGGAAGGAGGAGAATGGGTGACAGAGGGTGAGATGGTAGGTGGTATCATCGACTCAGTGGGCATGAGTTTGGGCAAACTCTGGGAGACAGTGAAGGACAGGGAAGAGTGGCATGCTTCAGTTCATGTGGTCGCAAAGAGTTGAATATGATTGATTGACTGAACGAGAAGAATAGAGCAAAAATTTTTATAAAATGGAAAGTTTTGCAGTCTGAGAATATCATTAATTTTTTTGTTGTTGTTGAACTATAACACTCTTCACCCAACGGTAATAAAATCCTTAAGTATTTTGGGGGATTGGAATAAGAAATCCACTCTATCCAGTATGCACTGAAGTAAAAAAGCAATATTAACCTTATCATGATGCACATGTGAACATGTTATACAGGAAAAATAGTGCATTTTTTTTAAAGTAAAAAAAAATAGAATTGAAAAGCATGGCATTGTCTTACATTTTTGAAAATGTATTTAATATGTACCTAAAGAGGAAAATGAAGAAGGAAATGGCAACCCACTCCAATATTCTTGCCTGGAGAATCCCATGGATGGAGGAGCCTGGTGGGCTACAGTCCACAGGGTTGCAAAGAGTTGGACACGACTGAGCGACTTCACTTTCACTTTAAGGAGGAAAAGGCTGAGTTTTCTTTCCTGTGTCTTCGTTCCACCTGTAACCATCTGTTGTTTCTGTAGTGGGGAACCAAGTGAACTGGGTACACAGATATTGAATAGGGAAATGGAAGACCTCAGTGGTCCCTGATCAAGTTCTCAGGGACTGCTCTGCCTCTCCCACCTCTCTGTCTCAGCTCAGGGTTCCTGAAATGACCACTGGGAAGTGCTTAAGTCCAGTATTCTTTCATGATGTTTAATCATCCCCTTGAGAGCGGAAGCACTGCTAATTGATCTGAACTGCCCTCAGCCCCCACCAACCACCAAAAAAAGGAGTGTTGTAGGGAACAGACAATTTAGGACACAAGTTGAGAGTCACATAACTGAGAGGTGCCCAAGCTGAGACTCAAACCTACACCTGTCTTTCAGAAAGTCTCTCTGACTTGAAACCACCAGCCAGGAATGCAACCTGCTACTAGTGAAGGACAGGGTAGCCTGGTGTGCTGCAGTCCATGGGGTTGCAAAGAGTCACACAAGACTTAGCAACTGAACAACAACATAAATATTCTGGATGGTAGGTCTTGGTAGGTCCTTCTCCTTCCTCCACACTAAGAAGTTGTTGAAAGCCTTCATCTGGTTGGTACACAGTGATATGAAAGTTGGCTGGCTCTCCTCTTGTGAGTTGTATGTGGAGAAGCATGGCTTTGTCTTACTCTAGGGTCCCAGGTCCAGAGCTGTCCAGGGGCTGTCTCTAACTAAGGGTCACCTCAGGAGAGCTGACTTGGGGCATTCTTGTTTCTCACTCGCCTCCCCCTGACATCCAGGTGTATTATCCTCACACGTATTCCCCTCTGCGGGTCTTCTCCAGTTGACCCCGAGTCCTTGGATCACAGCTGCACAAACATCCCTGGCCCCCTGGGTCATGGTTCATTGAAAGGAGTATTAATATAAAATGCATTTGGATCCATGCTAAGGGTAGGTGTAATTTAATAGTGTACCAGCAACAATTAAATGATATTTTAATGTCTTTGTGGAAATGGCAATTCATGAGCCCATATCTCAGCATGGATATTTATATACCTAGGCCTGTCCCCTTAATGATTTTTAGCAGTTCAATTTATTCACAAACAGAATCTCAAGTGCTTTTAATAATTTTTCTAAGGCAATGGAGTAGATTTTCCTTTGAAATCACTTTTCCCCACTGGAATTGGCTCTGTAAACCAATGAGTAAATACAAAGGGGATTCACAGTTGAAATAGATTTTATGTTCTTCAGTTTTTCTTTTCCTTAAGGATGAACACTATAACTTTCCACATTGGTGCTTTCCATTTTCTAGGACTGGTACAGAACTGCTGAGGCCAAAACTTAAAATGAAGTCAATTTATTACCAAAAGTTAACTGACAGTGTTAGGGAGAAAACATCTCCATTTGCTACCCAAAGGGTGGAAAGCTTGATCCCTGTACCTGTGAAATTGCTGCTACCCACATATCTGCTTAGGATTCATTTAGTGGTTAACAGAAAAGAATTCTTACACTTAAAAAAAAATGATAAACAAGATGTACTGACTGCAACTAGAAAATTTTAGACTATGGCAATGTATAGGTTTGATGGAGTTAATATTACATTTCTATCATATAACTTAGGTTCCAGTTCTTTCTTTAGCGTCGTTAGAGAGCAGGTATTGAAGAGACTTCCAAATATTTGCCAGCTCCTGCTGTGGCTGATTCCAAAAAGGAAAGAAATATTAAACATTTGCGTATTATTTAGGTAATGGTTACATACAGTTCATAAAAAAAAATACCTCAATGTTCATGTTCCTCCATAGTTCTCAATATTAAACATGCACTGCTTACAGCATCCATCACAATTTTGTTTTGCAGCACGGCCATTTCTCATCTAACTTCACTTTGTTCATCAGTCAGAAGATGTTCATGATCTTTCTGAAACTCCTCCATACTCTAAAAACAGAAGGCCTAGTCCAGTGACAAAGCACCACTTTTCATTTCACGTTCTAAACACATACAATTAAACTTCAAAGTAACAACTAGTAACAGTCAAAGGATGCTCATTATTTATTTCAAAAATATTATAATTAAAACATGAAGATTGAAATACCCACATAAGAAATCTTTCAAATGTTGTATTTGAGTCAAAGATCATTATCATCACACTTTGCTCAAAACAATGGGTTCCTGAATAGCTAAGGTCAAGGTGGACCAAAAAGAAGAAGGAGGAGGCAAAGGGGGAGGAAGAAGAGGAGGAAGAAGAAAGAAAATCACTGACAGTCTCATATCATGAAATGCCATCGTTTAAAAACTCTCTGTCAAGCTTTCTAACACCAGGTAACAATGCACCTATAATGACTAATAATCAATGCAGCATGGCTCCATTAGAAGGAAAAGATGATCTGTCATAAGACCTCATTAAGATATGAAAAACAAACATGTTCTAAACTTTTACTATTCATTCAACCAATAGGAATCTGCTGCACCCTATATAAAAAGCATTCTGTTAAGTGCCCTGGAGGAATTAGAAAAGGAGTACATAATCTCTTCCTTATTCCAGTGAGAATTAAAAACATGTAAACATAAAGTAACACAAAAACAGTATAACAATTCAGGAAGCACATTTTGCTGTGGCTATGTAGTGGAAAATAGGATGGTTCCTGATTTTGTTGGCAAATATAAGATGTCAGTAGGTAAAAGAAGAAGGGAATCAAGCCTACTGCAGGTGAGAAGCATACACAAGGCAAGGAGGTAATGATGACTTAGTGCAGAGAAAGCAACCAATCTGGACAGGTGGGAGTAGACAAAGAATGTACGTGGGAGACAACAAAGGGGGGACCTTTTATGGGGGACATATTGAACACCTGAGATTTCAAAATGGGAAGATATTATGACAGGTTTGCAGGAGGGAAGGGATACTTTTTGGAGGATCATATTACAGAAATGTGAAGGATGGATTGGAGAGGAGAGAAGTCAGGCAAGACTTTAATAGAACAAGCAAGGGACGATGAGGCTCTGAACCAGGTAGGGCAGCAGCAGTGGGAATTCAAAGGAAGAAATTAAAGTACAGTTTCAGAGGTGAAAATTGCAGGGCCGAGTAATAGGTGGGTGGGAAGGACAAGGAACTTAGGGGAGTCAAAGACAACACTGAAGTCACCAAACTGATATCTTCTTTAGTACTTTATCAAATCTTCACATCAATTAATAGCCAGTTACCAGGGAGCATTAGAATAACACATTTGTCCACTTGGAAACACTTCTACAATAACGCTTTTTTGCACTAAATGATTCTAAAGTTCTTTAAGGGATATTTATTTTATTTTATTTTTTTCTCAGTTCTTTCTGCAAATATTTATTTTTTTAATTTTTAAATTATTATTATTATTATTATTTTACTTTACAATATTGTATTGGTTTTGCCATACATCAACATGCATCCACCACGGGTGTACATGTGTTCCCCATCCTGAACCCCCTCCCACCTCCCTCCCCGTAGCATCCCTCTGGGTCATCCCAGTGCACCAGCCCCAAGCATCCTGTATCCTGCATCGAACCTGGACTGGTGATTTGTTTCTTATATGATATTATACATGTTTCAATGCCATTCTCCCAAATCATCCCACCCTCTCCCTCTCCCACAAAGTCCAAAAGACTGTTCTATACATCTGTGTATAGATGTCTCGCATACAGGATTGTCATTACCATCTTTCTAAATTCCATATATATGCATTAGTATACTGTATTGGTGTTTTTCTTTCTGGCTTACTTCACTCTGTGTAATAGGCTCCAGTTTCATCCACCTCATTAGAACTGATTCAAATGTATTCTTTTTCATGGATGAGTAATACTCCATTGTGTATATGTACCACAGCTTTCTTATCCATTCATCTGGTGATGGACATCTAGGTTGCTTCCATGTCCTGGCTATTATAAACAGTGCTGCGATGAACATTGGGGTACACTACTAATTTACTTAAAACTATTTTAAGTAGTTTAGAAAAGTGACATATTAACACGTATTTGAGCAAGGTAATGAAGTAGAACATCCCATCAAAATAAGAAGGGGTGTATATCTGGGATTCCATTGCTTCCTGAATAAGTATGGATCTGTATGAAGCAGAGAACAGTGTCATGAAAACAATCTGCTAGTGGGAGAATAGCTTGCTAGATGATTCTCATTTCAGAAGCTTTTTGTCCACCTCTGGCTTTCTCACACTGCTATGCATTCCAGGCTTCCTCCTGTGACTACGCATTTGCATATAAAGCCATTTTTAGTCACTGTAGCAATTCTGCCTTGTCAAATAAATCTCTTCCAATTAAAATAAACACATTAAAAACTAAAAGCAAATATGCCAAAAAACACTCACATAATATATTTGAAAATAAAAGAGATATTCAGAAATTACAATTGCTACTTACTATTTTTCACATACACCACTGAAGTACACAGAAGTAAAAGACATTAGGACTTAATCACTGACTTCGGACTTTCCATGATAGTTGTCACTGACTCCCAAAAAACTGACTGCTGAACATAAAATTAGGATTAAAGTATCGATTTTAATCACGATTTTATTTTTTATGGTGATTTATTTATTTATTTAATTTAAATTTATTTAAATTGGAGGCTACTTTTTAAAAAAATATAAATTTATTTACTTTAATTGGAAGTTAATTACTTTACAATATTGTATTGGTTTTGCCACATATCAACATGAATCCACCACAGGTGTACACGTGTTCCCCATCCTGAACCCCCTCCCACTTCCCTCCCCATACCATCCCTCTGGGTCATCCCAGTGCACCAGCCCCAAGCATCCTGTATCCTGCATCAAACCTGGACTGGTGATTTGTTTCTTATATGATATTATACATGTTTCAATGCCATTCTCCCAAATCATCCCACCCTCTCCCTCTCCCACAAAGTCCAAATGACTGTTCTATACATCTGTGTCTCTTTTGCTGTCTTGCATACAGGACTATCGTTACCATCTTTCTAAATTCCATATATATGCATTAGTATACTGTACTGGTGTTTTTCTTTCTGGCTTACTTCACTCTGTATAATAGGCTCCAGTTTCATCCACCTCATTAGAACTGATTCAAATGTATTCTTTTTCATGGCTGAGTAATACTCTATTGTGTATATATATCAGAGCTTTCTTATCCATTTATCTGCTGATGGACATCTAGGTTGCTTCCATGTCCTGGCTATTATAAACAGTGTTGCAATGAACATTGGGGTACACGTGTCTCTTTCAATTATGGTTTCCTTGGTGTTTATGCCCAGGAGTGGGATTGCTGGATCATAAGGCAGTTTTATTTCCAGTTTTTAAAGGAATCTCCACACTGTTCTCCATGAGATTAGTTGTTTGTCAGTTGCTTCATTTGCTATTATTTTCTCCCATTCTGAAGGCTGTCTTTTCACCTTGGCTATAGTTTCCATTGTTGTGCAGAAGCTTTTAATTTTAATTAGGTCCCATTTGTTTATTTTTGCTTTTATTTCCAATATTATGGGAGGTGGGTCATAGAGGATCCTGCTGTGATTTATGTCGGAGAGTGTTTTGCCTATGTTCTCCTCTAGGGGTTTTATACTTTCTGGTCTTATGTTTAGATCTTTAATCCATTTGAGTTTATTTTTTGTGTGGTGTTAGAAAGTGTTCTAGTCTCATTCTTTTACAAGTGATTGACTAGTTTTTCCAGCACCACTTGTTACAAAGATTGTCTTTTCTCCATTGTATACTCTTGCCTCCTTTGTCAAAGATAAGGTGTCCAAAGGTGTGTGGATTTATCTCTGGGCTTTCTATTTTGTTCCATTGATCTATATTTCTGTCTTTGTGCCAGTACCATACTATCTTGATGACTGTGGCTTTGTAGTAGAGCCTGAAGTCAGGCAGGTTGATTCCTCCAGTTCCATTCTTATTTCTCAAGATTGCTTTGGCTATTCAAGGCTTTTTGTATTTCCGTACAAATTGTGAAATTATTTGTTCTAACTCTGTGAAAAATACCGTTGGTAGCTTGATAGGGATTGCATTGAATCTATAGAATGCTTTGGGTAGTATGCTCATTTTCACTGTATTAATTCTTCTGATCCATGAACATGGTATATTTCTCCATCTATTAGTGCCCTCTGATTTCCTTCACCAGTGTTTTATAGTTCTCTATATATAGGTCTTTAGTTTCTTTAGGTAGATATATTTCTAAGTATTTTATTCTTTCCATTGCAACAGTAAATGGAATTATTTCCTTAATTTCTCTTTCTATTTTCTCAATATTAATGTATAGGAATGCAAGGGATTTCTGTGTGTTGGTTTTATATCCTGCAACCTTACTATATTCATTGATTACCTCTAGTAATTTTCTGAAGGAGTCTTTAGTGTTTTCTATGTAGAGGATCATGTCATCTGCAAACAGTGAGAGTTTTACTTCTTCTTTTCCAATTTGGATTCCTTTTATTTCTTTTTCTGCTCTGATTGCTGTGGCCAAAACTTCCAAAACTATGTTGAATATTAGTGGTGAAAGTGGGCACCCTTGTCTTTTTCCTGACTTTAGAGGAAAGCTTTCAATATTTCACCATTGAGGATAATGTTTGCTGTGGGTTTGTCATATATAGCTGTTATTATGTTGAGGTATGTTCCTTCTATTCCTGCTTTCTGGAGAGTTTTTATCATAAATGTATGTTGAATGTTGTCAAGGGCTTTCTCTGCATCTATTGAGATAATCATATGGCTTTTATTTTTCAATTTGTTAAGGTGGTGTATTACGTTGATTGAGTTGAGGATATTGAAGAATCCTTGCATCCCTGGGATAAAGCCCACTTGGTCATGGTGTATGATCTTTTTAATGTGTTGTTGGATTCTGATTGCTAGAATTCTGTTAAGGATTTTGCATCTATGTTCATCAGTGACATTGGCCTGTAGTTCTCTTTTTTGGTGGCATCTTTGTCAGATTTTGGTATTAGGGTGATGGTGTACTCATAGAATGAGTAGGAAGTTTACCTTCCTCTGCCATTTTCTGGAAGAGTTTGAGCAGGATAGGTGTTAGATCTTCTCTAAATTTTTGGTAGAATTCAGCTGTGAAGCCGTTTGGACCTGGGCTTTTGTTTGCTGGAAGATTTCTGATTACAGTTTCAATTTCCATGCTTGTGATGGGTCCGTTAAGATTTTCTATTTCTTACTGATCCAGTTTTGGAAAGTTGTACTTTTCTAAGAATTTGTCCATTTCTTCCAAGTTGTCCATTTTATTGGCATATAATTGCTGAGAGTAGTCTGTTATGATCCTTTGTGTTTTTGTGTTGTCTGTTGTGATCTCTCCATTTTCATTTCTAATTTTATTGATTTGATTTTTCTCCCTTTGTTTCTTGATGAGTCTGGCTAATGGTCTGTCAATTTTATTTATCCTCTCAAAGAACCAGCTTTTGGCTTTGTTGATTTTTGCTATGGTCTCTTTTGTTTCTTTTGCATTTATTTCTGCCCTAATTTTTAAGATTTCTTTCCTTCTACTAACCCTGGGGTTCTTCATTTCTTCCTTTTCTAGTTGCTTTAGGTGTAGAGTTAGGTTCTTTATTTTACTTTTCTCTTGTTTCTTGAGGTATGCCTGTATTGCTATGAACCTTCCCCTTAGCACTGCTTTTACAGTGTCCCACAGGTTTTGGGTTGTTGTGTTTTCATTTTCATTCATTTCTATGCATATTTTGATTTCTTTTTTGATTTCTTCTGTGATTTATTGATTATTCAGCAGCCTGTTGTTCAGCCTCCATATGTTGGAATTTTTAATAGCTTTTCTTCTGTAATTGAGATCTAATCTTACTGCATTGTGGTCAGAAAAAACGCTTGGAATGATTTCAACTTTTTTGAATTTATCAAGGCTAGATTTATGGCCCAGGATGTGATCTATCCTGGAGAAGGTTCCATGTGCACTTGAGGAAAAGGTGAAATTCATTGTTTTGGGGTGAAATGTCCTATAGATATCAATTAGGTCTAGCTGGTCTATTGTATCATTTAAAGTTTGTGTTTCCTTGTTAATTTTCTGTTTAGTTGATCTATCCATAGGTGTGAGTGGGCTATTAAAGTCTCCCACTATTATTACTATTAATTTCCCGTTTCATACTTGTTAGCACTTGCCTTACATATTGCAGTGCTCCTATGTTGGGTGCATATATATTTATAATTGTTATTTCTTCTTCTTGGATTGATCCTTTGATCATTATGTAGTGTCCTTCTTTGTCGCTTTCCACAGCCTTTATTTTAAAGTCTATTTTATCTGATATGAGTATTGCTACTCCTGCTTCCTTTTGGTCTCTATTTGCGTGGAATATCTCTTTCTAGCCCTTCACTTTCAGTTTGTATGTATCCCTTGTTTTGACTTGAGTCTCTTGTAGACAAAATATATAGGGGTCTTGTTTTTGTATCCATTCAGCCAGTCTTTGTCTTTTGGTTGGGGCATTCAACCCATTTACACTTAAGGTAATTATTGATAAGTATGATCCTGTTGCCATTTACTTTGTTGTTTTGGGTTCGAGTTTATACACCCTTTTTGTGTTTCCTGTCTAGAGAAGATCCTTTAGCATTTGTTGGAGAGCTGGTTTAGTGGTACTGAATTCTCTCAGCTTTTGCTTGTCTGTAAAGCTTTTGATTTGTCCTTCATACTTATTTTTTTATTTAAATTTATTTATTTTGATTGGAGGTTAGTTACTTTACAATATTGTATTGGTTTTGCCATACATCAGCAAGAATCCGCCACGGGTGTACACTAATTTGTCCTTCTTATTTATTTTTTTTCTTTTTTTTTTAAATTTTATTTTATTTTTAAACTTTACATAATTGTATTAGTTTTGCCAAATTTAAATGAGATCTTGCTGGGTACAGTAATCTGGGTTGTAGGTTTTTCTCTTTCATCACTTTAAGTATGTTCTGCCATTCCCTCCTGGCCTGAAGAGTTTCTATTGAAAGATCATCTGTTATGTTTATGGGAATCCCCTTGTGTGTTATTTGTTGTTTTTCCCTTGCTGCTTTTAATATTTATTCTTTGTGTTTGATCTTTGTTAGTCTGATTAATATGTGTCTTGGGTTGTTTTGCCTTGGGTTTATCCTGTTTGCGACTCTCTGGGTTTCTTGGACTTGGGTGGCTATTTCCTTCCCCATTTCAGGAAGTTTTCAATTATTATCTCCTCAAGTATTTTCTCATGGTCTTTCTTTTTGTCTTCTTCTTCTGGGACTCTTATGATTCGAATGTTGGGGCATTTAACATTGTCCCTGAGGTTTCTGAGGTTGTCCTCATTTCTTTTATTTTTTTCTTTTTCCTCTCTGCTTCATTTATTTACACCATTCTATCTTCCACCTCACTTATCCTGTTTTCTGCCTCCGTTGTTCTACTGTTGGTTCCCTCCAGAGTGTTTTTTATCTCATTTATTGCATTATTCATTATTGATTGACTCTTTTTTATTTCTTCTAGGTCCTTGTTAAACCTTTCTTGCATCTTCTCAATCCTTGTCTCCAGGCTATTTATCTGTAACTCCATTTTGTTTTCAAGATTTTGGATCATTGTCATTATCATTATTCTGAATTCTTTTTAGGTAGATTCCCTATCTCTTCCTCTTTTGTTTGGTTTGGTGGGCATTTATCCTGTTCCTTTACCTGTTGAGTATTTGCCTTTTCATCTTGTTTATATTGCTGTGTTTGGGGTGGCCTTTCTGTATTCTGACAATTTGTGGTTCCTCTTTATTGTGGAGGTTCCTCACTGTGGGTGGGGTTTGGACAGGTGGCTTGTCAAGGTTTCCTGGTTAGGGAAGCTTGTGTTGCTGTTCTGGTGGGTGAAGCTGGATTTCTTCTCTCTGTAGTGCAATGAAGTGTCCAGTAGTGAGTTTTGAGATGTCAATGGGTTTGGTGTGACTTTGGGCAGCTCGTATATTGAAGCTCAGGGCTATGTTCTTGTGTTGCTGGAGAATTTGTGTGGTGTGTCTTGCTCTGGAGCTTGTTGGCTCTTGGGTGGTGCTTGGTTTCAGTGTAGGTATGGAGGCTTTTGGATGAGCTCTTATCAATTAATGTTCTGGAGTTCTCTGGAGTTCTCAGGATTTGAACTTAAGCCTCCTGCCTCTGGTTTTCAGTCTTATTTTTACAGTAGCCTCAAGACTTCTCCATCTATACAGCACCAACGATAAAACATCTAGGTTAATGATGAAAAGTTTCTCCACAGTGAGGGACATCCAGAGAGGTTCACAGAGTTACATGGGGAAGAGAAGAGGGAGGAGGGAGATAGAGGTGCCCAGGAGGAGACAAGGAGGGAATGAAAAGGGGAAAGAGCAAGCTAGCCAGTAATCAATCCCCTACATGTGCTCCAGTCTGGACCCCTCGGAGATGTTCACAGAGTTACACAGAGAAGAGAAGAGGGAGGAAGGAGACAGAGGTGACCAGGAGGAGGAAAGGGGGAATCAAAAGGAGAGAGACAGATCCAGCCAGTAATCAGTTCCCTATGTGTTCTCCACAGCCCGGAACATACAAAGAGATTCACAGAGTTGGGTAGAGAAGAGAAGGGGGAGGAAGGAGATAGAGGTGACCTGGTGGAGAGAAAGGAGAGTCAAAATGGGGAGAGAGCAATCAAGCCAGTAATCACACTCTGAAGTAAAAATGAGTACTGAAGATTGGGTTCTTAAAGGTACAAAATTGATAACAAATACCAAAAAAGCAAAGATTAAAAATTTAGAATAGAGGTTAGACTCTCAAAAATACAATATTAAAAAAACAAAACAAAGTCACGAAAACTATAATATATATATATATATATGAAGTTTGCTTTAAAGTAGGGTCTTTTTTTTTTTTTTGCAAGGTAATAGTAGGTTATAGGAGCCTGGTGGGCTACAGTCCATGGGGTCGCTAAGAGTCGGACACGACTGAGTGACTTCACTTTCACTTTCATGCATTGAATAAGGAAATGGCAACCCACTCCAGTGTTCTTGCTTTGAGAATCCCAGGGACGGAGGAGCCTGGTGGGCTGCCGTCTATGGGGTGGCATAGAGTTGGACACGACTGAAGTGACTTAGCAGCAGCAGCAGCAGTAGGTTATAAAAATGAAAATTAAAGGAGTAATAGAGGACTTAAAATTAAAATTTTTAATTTAAAAAATGATAATAGTAAAAATATATCTAGGAATTTCTCTGGAGCTGTTGCGGACAGTGTGGGGTCAGTTCAGTTTCAGATAGTTCCTTGATCCAGCTTTGACTTCTCAAAATCTATAGGCCCCTTCCAGTGTGCTGCTGCTGCTGCTGCTGCTGCTGCTAAGTTGCTTCAGTCGTGTCCGACTCTGTGTGACCCCATAGATGGCAGCCCACCAGGTTCCCCTGTCCCTGGGATTCTCCAGGCAAGAATACTGGAGTGGGTTGCCATTTCCTTCTCCAATGCATGAAAGTGAAAAGTGAAAGTGAAGTCGCTCAGTCGTGTCCGACTCTTCGCGACCCCATGGACTGCAGCCTACCAGGCTCCTCCGTCCATGGGATTTTCCAGGCAAGAGTACTGGAGTGGGTTGCCATTGCCTTCCAGTGTAGTTGGTGCTAATTACAGGGTTTTAATCTGTTTCACCTGTCACTTCCAAAGCAGTTCCCTCTGTTTATTTTAGCTTCTTCTGTTTGCTGGTCTCTTCAGTGTTTAATTTCTGTCCTGACACAGGGGGCGAAGATGGTCACTTTTTCAGGCTCACTTGTTCAATCGTTCTGTTGGGCAGGAGGAACACTGCAAACAAATATCACTGGCGTGTGTGGGGAGTACTCACAGTGTTTCAGCCGCACTGTGTTTGTCCCCGCTCACGGCATCTGTGCTTCCATGGTCTATACTTCTCAGGCTCTAGGTTGCTCTGCCAGGAACTGTCTGAGGTGGGCCCTGGGTTGCATGCACTTGCCAGGTCTAAGCCGCTCAGGTTCAGGTTCTCGAGTACTCCCCAAAGGCACAGACTCGGTCGGGGCTGTGTTTTGTGCCCTTCCCAGGTCTGAGCACCTCAGGGGACCAGGTGCCTGGCAAGCACATTCACCCCCAGGTGAGTGGTGCATCTTGTCACCTCTCCCGTCCCAGTCGCTCAGTTTTCTGGGTGTATAATGGGTGCACCTTTTCAGGTGTGCCATGTGTCTCTCTGGGGAGCTGATCTCTGGCTGCTACCCTCCTGGCGGATGTCAACTGTCCAGAATCCCAAGAACTCTTGGTTAGCAACAGAGCTTGTTTGCAGTTTGGTAGAGGATGCCTCTCTGGGGACGTGATTGCCCCTTTCCAGTTCTCGCTGCCCCCAGCCTGCTTGTCTCCAGCAGGGGATGGGCCGGTCTGCAGTTAGCGCTCAGTCCTTTGTTCTGTGAGTGGGCTTGGCAGTGCCTCAGGTTAGGGCTTTTTGCAGGGTAGTTCTCTCTCTCTCTCTCTTCTCTCTCTCTCTTTTCTCTCTTCTCTCTCTCTCTCTCTCTCTGGCTATCCCACAGTTTAGGTTGCTATCTCATGTTAGTTCCCTCAGACTGCCCTCAGGGCATTCAGGTCCGATTCTTACCCTAAACAATGGTCCTTACCCTAAGCAATGCAGCCCCTGCCTCCCTGTTCAGCCCCCGCTTTGCTGGTGGTCGCTGTAAGCACTGGGAGTTGCTGTTAGGCACGTAAACTGTGGGGTGTAATTATTTATTTATTTTTCCTCCAGGTTATGTTGCCCTCTGAGATTCCAAGATTCCCCACAGACCCGCCGGTGAGAGTGTTTCCTGGTGTTTGGAAACTTCTCTTTTAAGATTCCCTTCCTGGGATGGATCTCCATCCCTACCTCTTTTGTCTCTCTTTTTATCTCTTATATTTTGTCCTACCTCCTTTCGAAGACAACAGGCTGCATTTCTGGCTGCCTGATGTCCTCTGCCAGCATTCAGAAGTTGTTTTGTGGAATTTGCTCAGTGGTCAAATGTTCTTTTGATGAATTTGTGGGGGAGAAAGTGATCTCCACGTCCTATTCCTCTGCCATCTTAGGACAACCACCACCTCCTTGACTTTACTTGAGTAACTCCATCTTGCTTCCCACCACGCTTCCCCCTTTTAGATCGAGGTATAATTCACATATCACACCATGTTCATTTCAAGTGTACAATGTAATGATTCCGTATTTTTATATGTTGCAAAATGATCAGCATAATGCATCTAATTAGCATCCTTTACCTTTTCTCTGAGGCTGGAACTTGGTCCCCTGCAGAGGTACTAGGGATAACTAGGGGCATGCTCACTTTGTTCGACTCACACATCATTTTACAGAAGAAGCAAGTCTGACTTACATAGGGTTTGCATCCTCAGCTCACTGTAGCGCCTACCACTAGGGTACACCAGGCCAATTCACTCCTTTACAAAATTGGCTTTGGAATTTTTTTCCTACCTGATTTTAAGCTGTGTTTTACCAATTCCATATGGCAGTCCACATCTAAGTACATAAAGGAAATTCTAAGGTGACTATCCATCAGATATTTTGAATAATCACCTCTATTAAATTCGGATTCCTTTTAGCCTTGAAAGTATGTTTGGGGGGTTAGCAAATCACATATTCTGGTTTCCAGACACTTTTAAGAATACTGCCTGAAGAGCTGTTTTGTGGGTCACCTCAGAGGATTAAATAGTTACATTTCACCACTACAGGAAGAATGGAAGACCTTTGGAGAGATTAAGAATGGACATTAATTTGTCAATTTATTTCAGGAATAGTGTAGTCATGCTAAAGTGAAGGATAATCATGTGTCTTCCAATGGTCTGTGAATGGGGCACAGAACAGATAGAGATTTTTGTTTAAGTTAATTTGACAAACAGGGTGAGGTGTTTCAAATTACCCACAGATTCACTGCAGGGCATCTTTTCCTGCACTTTCTTATGTGTTAGTGTAATAGTAGCAGCTTGAGAAAGGTCAGCGAGACAGAGAAAAATGCAAGACAACTGTTCAGAACACTGTGAATTGAAGAGCAAACGTAAGCGTAACACATCCCAGCAAAATGTGAAATTTGATAATGCTGCATTTTCCTATATGGAGGTGTTTGTTACCAACACTGATTGTTTTACCTCAGATGGCCAGGTTACTCTTTCAAGCACTAAAATTCTGTATTTTATAGTCATTTTGGAAAATATATGTGTAACTCACATCCCTTCGTTAAGCACAGTGTAATTAAAACAAATTTAACCTTTTCTTGGTGACCCAGAGTCATCATCATGAATACAAATTATGTGCTCTTCTCAGGGACCTACAGATCTATAGGGCTGCTTGTTTCTTTCACAAAGTGGTCTCAGAACCCTGCACCTGGCAGTCCTGTCTGTTTTTGTTTATTCAATAGTGTACAGTTATATTTTTAAAAAATCATTTATTTATTTTAATTGGAAGATACTTATTTACAATATTGTGATGCTTCTTCCATACGTCAATATGAGTCGGCCATAGGTATCCATTTGTCCCCTTCATCCTGAAACCCCCCTCCCATCTCCCTCCCCACCCTATCCCTCCACGTTGTTACAGAGCACCAGCTTTGGGTGCCCTGCGTCATATATCAAACTCGCAGTGCTTATCTATTTTACATGTGGTGATATATATGTTTCCGTGCTATTCTCTCAAATCATTCCATCCTCTCCTTGTCCCACTGAGTCCAAAAGTCTGTCCCTTACGTCTGTGTCTCCTTTGCTGCCCTGCATGTAGGATCATTGGTACCATCTTTCTAAATTCCATATATATGCATTAATATATGGTATGTGTCTTTCTCTTTCTTACTTACTTCACTCTGTGTAATAGGCTCTAGGTTCATCTACCTCATTAGAACTGACTAAAATACATTCCTTTTTATAGTTGAGTAATATTTCATTGTGAATATGTACCACAACTTCCTTATCCATTCATCTGTTGATAGACATCGAGGTTGCTTCCATGTCCTAGCTATTGCAAATAGTGCTGCAGTGAAACCAGAGTTGAAAAAGACACACACACCCCAGTGTTCACTGTGGCAGACAGTTCTTGATGCATCAAGTCCCCACCTCTGCTAGCACTGCCACCATCTAACTTGATGTTATATCTGCTGCAAGCCGGCAATCATTCTACAATGGTAACAAGCTTGTCTGTATACCTGTGGGAGAGTAAAATTATTTAGACATCTTTCACCATTTTTGGGGGGAGGGGGTTGCTGGGTGGGAGAAAAGTGCAGTTCCTTTTGAGGTACCCAATTGTGCATTCAAGGGAATAGGTTGTTGGAAGCTTGACCTCCATCTTCCAACAGCTTCTACTGTGTGTAATATACAATAAAATGATTTACAGATTATAAGAAGCAATTCTAACTACAGTTCAGAAACACTTACTCTATAGATTATAGAGACTGAGGTTGTTGATGTCTCACAGAAGTGGTTTTTAAGCATAGGGGCACCCAGACATCTGTTAAAAATAAAATCAGACCTTTTTAGGCAATTGCTTACCATTGCTACCAGTGGAACAATACATTCATCTACAGAATTAGAAAAGTATTACATTAGTCTAAAAATAAAAGACCTGGCCAGTAAACACAGTGGCTTAAAGACACAGCGTGCTTTTGATGGTGTGAGGTACATATAAGGAAGTAAGCATATTATACACCTGTGAGTTCACATTCATGTAATTTGATGAAAATCACTGTGTGTTTATTTCAGTAACAAATTTTAACTGTTTTACCTTTTATTTTTAGGGCTGAGTATTACTTCCCACTAACTGATTCAAATTCAGACAGGCAAAGGATAAAGAGACCGTTTAATCTGACACCTGATATGGGGATGCATGAGTGCGTTCTCAGTCCCTCATTCATGTCCGACTGTTTGTGACCCCATGGACCGTAGCCCGCCAGGCTCCTCTGTCCATGGAATTTTCCAGGCAAGAATGCTGGCGTGGGTAGTCATTTTGTCCTCCAGGGGATCCTCCTGACCCAGGGATCAAACCCACGTCTCTTACCTCTCCTGCATTGGCAGGTGGGTTCTTTACCACTAACACCACCTGGGAAGGCCCTGTTGGCTCGGATGGTAAAGAATCTGCCTGCAATGCAGGAGACTTGGGTTTGATCCCTGGGTCTGGAAGATCCCCTGGAGAAGGGCATGGTTACCCTCTCCAGTATTCTTGCCTGGAGAATTCCATGGACAGATACGGGAATACTGATACCCAAACCACTCAAATGCATGACTGAGTAACCTATTAAGTTTTCTTATACATGATTCCTTGATACCAGAAAATTGTAATGGATAAAAACAGTTAAAGCGATAAATAAAGAACTTACTCTAAGGGGGGAAGTCTGTCTACCCAAATACATTAACACATAGTGCAGTCTCACAGTTTCCATGGAGCACAACCAACCAGGCATTTATTGTGTGACGTCATCACAGAGGAAAACCTGCCTCTTGTGCAAGCAGTTTCCAGCCTTTTGTCCCAGAAATAAGGACTTTATATCGTGAGTCACTCATTAGAAGGGTTTCTCACCACCAGTTGTGTATGTCTTAAGTAAGGACACACTCAGACACTGGGGTGTCAAGGTAAGGAAGCTTTTCAGACACACTACTTGCTGACTTCTTACAGCTCTTTATTGCCAGACAGATGTTTGGGTGACAGGACGCTGGTGCCCCTAAGGGATACAGTAGAAGGTCAGCATGACACTGACATTCATTGCATCTCTCCTACTCCAGTGGTGGTGGTGGTTTGTTGGCCAAGTCGTGTCCGACCCTTGCAACCCCATGGTCTGTAGCTCACCAGGCTCCTCTTCCCATGGGATTTCCCAGGCAAGAATACTGGAGTGGGTTGCCATTTCCTCTCCAGGGGATCTTCCCAACTGCAGGTGGTATGCAATAGCACATACAGTAAGGTGAACCACATAGCCTAAAGGAGTAACCAGACCAGATCTATGCATTCTAGATTTCCACAGAGCCTCATGGTATTATTCAGAGATCATGTAGGTTTGGGTCAATCTCCTGTACACAGTGTTTTATGTCAGTGAACGCCTAGCAGAAATGAAAAGTATTTACTCTATACATATTTTGCCAACTGGTTGCTAGTTAATACATTGTTGCCCAGATCTCTAAAATGTGCTTCAGTTCAGTTCAGTCACTCAGTCATAACCGACTTTTCAGACCCTATGAACTGCAGCATGCCAGGCCTCCCTGTCCATCACTAACTCCTGGGCCTTGCTCAAATCCTTGTCCATCAAGGCGGTGATGCCATCCAACCATCTCATCCTCTGTCATCCCCTTCCACTTCCGCCTTCACTCTTTCTCAGACTCAGGGTCTTTTCCAATGAGTCAGTTCTTTGCATGAGGTGCCCCAAGTATTGGGGTTTCAGCTTGAACATCAGTCCTAATGAATATTCAGGACTAATTTCCTTTATGATGGACTGATTGGATCTCCTTGCAATCCAAGGACTCTCAAGAGTCTTCTCCAACACCACAGTTCAAAAGCATCCATTCTTCAGTGCTCAGCTTTCTTTATGGTCCAACTCTCACATCCACACATGACTAGTGGAAAAAACAAAGTTTTGACTAGATGGACCTTTGTCAGCAAAGTAATGTCTCTGCTTTTTAATATGCTGTCTAGGTTGGTCATAGCTTTTCTTCCAAGGAGCAAGTGTCTTAATTTCACGGCTGCAGTCACCACCTGCAGTGATTATGGAGCCCAAGAAAAAAGTCCGTCACTGTTTTCATTGTTTCCCCATCTATTTGCCATGAAGTGATGGGTCCAGATGCCATGGTCTTTGTTTTTGAGGGTTGAGTTTTAAGCCAGTTTTTTCACTCTCCTCTTTCACTTTGATGAAGAGGCTCTTCAGTTACTCTTCCTTTTCTGCCATAAGGGTGGTGTCATCTGCGTATCCGAGGTTATTGATATTTCTCCTGGCAATCTTGATTCCAGCTTGTGCTTCATCCAGCCTGACATTCCTATGATGTACTCTGCATCTAAGTTAAATAAGCAGGGTGACAATATATAGCCTTGACATACTCCTTTCCCAATTTGGAACCAGTCCATTGTTCCATGTTCTGCTCTAACTGTTGCTTCTTGACCTGCATGCAGATTTCTCAGGAGGCAGGTAAGGTGGTCTGGTATTCCCATCTCTTGAAGAATTTTCCACTCTCTTTTGTAATCCACACAGTCAAAGGCTTTTGCATAGTCAATAAAGCAGAAGTAGACGTTTTTCTGGAACTCTTGCTTTTTCTGTGATCCAACAGGTGTTGCCAATTTGATCTCTGGTTCTATAAAAATGTCCAAATCAGTGATTAGCAGGAGTTTAGCTCTGCCCTGGAGTGTTGCCCACACATCACCCCTCCCCTCTCTCACTCTCTCTGTCGCTGTCTCTCTGTTTTTTGCATTCTGACTTCAAGTGTCTGAAATGTAAAATTCTACAAGGCAACCTATTACACTTTTATCCATGTGAGTCAGGATTCTCTTAGCACTGCTCCTCCAGAACAGATAAAGAGACAAACTAAGTGTTGATTCTCACTAAATCCAGAACCATCTGTGTGCATTAAAACAGCTTTATTCTTGCTTATTTGTAGAGCAGAAAATGGTGGTATTCTCTATGCCATATGACTACTGGGAGTGTCAGATGAAACAGTGAGGGTGAAATGTGTAGGCACAAATTACGTGCAGAATAAATGTTAGTTGTTAGTGACCCATAGCCTCATTAATCTTCTGAACACCATGAACACTTAACTAGGAGACTATCATTCAGCTATGTGGATAAAATATGTGGTATCCAACCAATTTGGGTTAATTTTCCCATCAGTTTTCTTGTTATGTAAAGGTTGAGTTCGTGACCGTGGCCTCCTATGAACCCACATTTTTTCTCCTTTTTAAAAAATTTATATATTTTTTATTGAGATAATTGCTTTACAGAATTTTGTTGTTTTCTGTCAAATGTCAACATGAATCAGTCATAGGTATACATATATCCCCTCCCTTTTGAAACTCCCTCCCATCTCTCTCCCCATCCCACCCCTCTAGGTTGATACAGAGCCCCTGTTTGAATTTTCTAAGACACACAGCAAATTCCTGTTGGCTATTTTACATATGGTAATGTAAGTTTGCATGTTATTCTTTCCATACATCTCACCCTCTCCTCCCTGATCCCCAGGTCCACAAGTCTATTCTCTATGTCTGTTTCTCCACTGTTGCCCTGTAAATAAATTCTTCAGTACCATTTTTCTAGATTCCGTATATATGCATTAGAATACGATATTTATCTTTCTCTTTCTGACTTACTTCACTCTATACAATAGGTTCTAACTTCATCCACTTCATTAAAACTGACTCATATGTGTTCCCTTTTACGGCTGAGTAATATTCCATTGTGTATATGTACCACGACTTCTTTATCCATTCATCTGTTGATGGACATCTAGGTTGCTTCCATGTTCTAGCTACTGTAAAAAGTGCTACAATGAACAATGGGATACATGTGTATTTTTCAATTTTTGTTTCCTTAGGGTATATACCCAGGAGGGGGATTGCTGGGTCATATGGTGGTTTTATTCCTAGTTTTTTAAGGAATCTCCATACCGTCTTCCATAGTGGCTGTATCAACTTACATTCCCACCAACAGTACAAGAGTGTTCCCTGTTCTCCACACCCTCTCCAGTACTTATTCTTTGTAGACATTTTGATGATGGCCATCTGACCAGTGTGAAGTGATATCTCATTGTATTTTTGATTTGCATTTCTCTAATAATGAGCGATGTTGTGCATCTTTTCATGTGTTTGTTAGCCATCTGCATGTCTTCTTTGGAGAAATGTCTGTTTACGTCTGTTTCCCACTTTTTGATTGGGTTGTTTGTTTTTCTGGTATTGAGTTGTATGAGCTGCTTGTACATTTTGGAAATTAATCCTTTGGCAGTTGTTTCAGTTGCTATTATTTTCTCCCATTCTGAGGGTTGTCTTTTCACTTGGCTTATAGTTTCCTTTGCTGTGCAAAAGCTTTTAAGTTTAATCAGGCCCCACTTGTTTACTTTTGTTTTTATTTCCATTACTCTAGGAGGTCAGTCATAGAGGATCTTGCTTTGACTTATGTCATCTAGTGTTCTGCCTATGTTTTCCTCTAAGAGTTTCTGGTCTTCCACTTAGGTCTTTAAACCATTTTATCTTTGTGTATGGTGGTAGGAAGTGTTCTAATTTCACTCTTTTACATGTAGCTGTCCAGTTTTCCCAGCACCATTTACTGAAGAGGCTGTCTTTGCTCCATTGTATATTCTTGCCTCCTTTGCCAAAAATAAGGTACCCACAGGTGCACAGGCTTATTTCTGGGCTGTCCATCTTGTCCCATTGGTCTGTATTTCTGTTTTTGTGCCAGTACCATACAGTCTTGATGACTGTAGCTTTTAGTATAATCTGAAGTCAGGAAGGTTGATTCCTCCAGCTCCATTCTTCTTTCTCAAGACTGCTTTGGCTATTTGGGGTCTTTTGTGTTTCCATATGAATTGTGAAATTGTTTGTTCTAGTTCTGTGAAAAATGCCATTGGGAATTTGCTAGGGGTAATATTGAATCTGTAGATGGTGTTTTGTAGTACAATCATTTTCACAATATTGATTCTTCTTACCCAGGAACATGGAAAATCTCCCCAACTGTTTATGTCATCTTTGATTTTTTTTTCATTCAGTTCAGTTCAGTGGCTCAGTCGTGTCCAACTCTTTGCAAACCCATGGACTGCAGCACGCCAGGCCTCCCCATCCATCACCAACTCCCGAAGTTTACCCAAACTTATGTCCATTGAGTCAGTGATACCATCCAACAAGCTCATCCTCTGTCGTCCCCTTCTGCTCCTGCCTTCAATCTTTCACAGCATCAGGGTCTTTTCCAGTGAGTCAGTTCTTAGCATCAGGTGTCCAAATATTGGAGTTTCAGCTTCAGCATCAGTCCTTCCAATGAATATATATGCAGGACTGATTTCCTTTAGGATGGACTGGTTGGATCTCCTTGCAGTCCAAGGGACTCTCAAGAGTCTTCTTCAACACCACAGTTCAAAAGCATCAATTCTTCGGTGCTCAGCTTTCTTTATAGTACAATTATCACATCCATACATGACTACTGGAAAAACCATAACCTTGACTAGATGGACCCTTGTTGGCAAAGTAATGTCTCTGCTTTTTAATATGCTGTCTAGGTTGGTCATAACTTTCCTTCCAAGGAGTAAGCGTCTTTTAATTTCATGGCTGCAATCACCATCTGCAGTGATTTTGGAGCCTAAAAAATAAAGTCAGCCACTGTTTCCACTGTTTCCCCATCTATTTCCCATGAAGTGGTGGGACCAGATGCCATGATCTTCGTTTTCTGAATGTTGAGCTTTAAGCCAACTTTGTCACTCTCCTCTTTCACTTTCATCAAGAGGCTTTTGAGTTCCTCTTCACTTTCTGCCATAAGGTGGTGTCATCTGCATATCTGAGGTTATTGATATTTCTCCCGGCAATCTTGATTCCAGCCTGTGCTTCTTCCAGCCCAGCATTTCTCATGATGTACTCTGCATGTAAGTTAAATAAGCAGGGTGACAGTATACAGCCTTGACGTACTCCTTTTGCTATTTGGAACCAGTGTGCTGTTCCACGTCCAGTTCTAACTCTTGCTTCCTGACCTGCATATAGGTTTCTCAAGAGGCGGGTCAGGTGGTCTGGTATTCCCATCTCTTTCATAATTTTCCACAGTTTACTGTGATCCATACAGTCAAAGACTTTGGCATAGTCAATAAAGCAGAAATAGATGTTTTTCTGGAACTCTTGCTTTTTCAGTGATCCAGTGGATGTTGGCAATTTGGTCTCTGGTTCCTCTGCCTTTTCTAAAACCAGCTTGAACATCTGGAATTTCATGGTTCACATACTGTTGAAGCCTTGCTTGGAGACTTTTGAGCATTACTTTGCTAGCATGTGAGATGTGTGCATTTGTGCAGTAGTTTGAGCATTCTTTGGCAATACCTTTCTTTGGAATTGGAATGAAAACTGACCTTTTCCTGTCCTGTGGCCACCGCTGAGTTTTCCAAATTTGCTGGCATATTGAGTGCAGCACTTGCACAGCATCATCTTTTAGGATTTGAAATAGCTCAGCTGGAATTCCATCACCTCCACTAGCTTTGTTCGTAATGATGCTTCCTAAGGCCCCCTTGACTTCACATTCCAGGATGCTTGGCTCTAGGTGGGTGATCACACCATTGTGATTATCTGGGTCGTGAAGATCTTTTTGCGTAGTTCTGTGTATTCTTGCCACCTCTTCTTAATATGTGCTGCTTCTTTGAGGTTTATAACTTTTCTGTCCTTTATTGAGCCCATGTTTGCATGAAATATTCCCTTAGTATCTATAATTTTCTTGAAGAGATCTCTAGTCTTTCCCACTCTTGTTTGCCTCTATTTCTTTGCACTGATCACTGAGGAAAGATTTCGTATATCTCCTGGCTATTCTTTGGAACTTTACATTCAAATGGGTATATCCTTCCTTTTCTCCTTTGCTTTTGGTTTCTCTCTCTCTCTCTCTATTTTTTTTTTTTCTGGCTTCTTTTCTTTCATTAAGTTCAGTTCAGTTCAGTCGCTCAGTCGTGTCCAACTCTTTGTGACCCCATGAATCGCAGCACGCCAGGCCTCCCTGTCCATCACCATCTCCCAGAGTTCACTCAAACTCACGTCCATCGAGTCGGTGATGCCATCCAGCCATCTCATCCTCTGTCGTCCCCTCTTCCTCCTGCCCCCAATCCCTCCCAGCAACAGAGTCTTTTCCAGTGAGTCGACTCTTCACATGAGGTGGCCAAAGTACTGGAGTTTCAGCTTTAGCGTCATTCCTTCCAAAGAACACCCAGGACTGACCTCCTTTAGAATGGACTGGTTGGATCTCCTTGCAATCCAAGGGACTCTCAAGAGTCTTCTCCAACACCACACTTCAAAAGCATCAATTCTTCGGCAATCAACTTCCTTCACAATCCAACTCTCACATCCATACATGACTACTGGAAAAACCATAGCCTTGACTAGATGGACCTTTGTTGGCAAAGTAATATCTCTGCTTTTCAATATGCTATCTAGGTTGGTCATAACTTTTCTTCCAAGGAGTAAGCGTCTTTTAATTTCATGGCTGCAATCACCATCTGCAGTGATTTGGAGCCCCCCAAAATAAAGTCTGACACTGTTTCCACTGTTTCCCCATCTATTTCCCATGAAGTGAATTTTCTATGTACAGTTCTTTTGTCTCCTTAGGTAAGTTTATTCTTAGATATTTAATTCTTTTTGTTCCAATGCTGAATGGGATTGATTCCTTGATTGCTCTTTCTGATTTTTCATTGTTAATATATAGAAATGCAAGTGATTTCTGCATATTGATTTTGTATCCTGCAACTTTGCTAAATTTCCTGATTAGTTCTAGTAATTTTCTGATACTATCTTTAGGGTTTTCTATGTACAGTATCATGCCATCTGCGAACATTGAGAGCTTTACTTCTCTTCTGATCTGGATTCCTTTTGTTTCTTTTTCTTCTCTGATTGCTGAAGCTAGGGCTTCCAGAATTATGTTGAATAATAGTGGCGTAAGTGGACACCCTTGTCTTCTTCCTGATCTTAGGGGGTATGCTTTCAGTTTTTCACCATTGAGAATAATGTTTGCTGTAGGCTTGTCACATACAGCCCTTATTATGTTGAGGTAGGTTCCTTCTATGCCCATTTTTTGAAAAGTTTTAATCATAAATGAGTGCTGAATTTTGTCAAAGCTTTTCTCTGCATCTATTGAGATGATCATATGGTTTTTATCCTTCAATATGTTCATATGTTGTATCACATTGACTGATTTGCATATATTGAAGAACCGTCGCATCCCTAGAATAAGCCCAACTTGATCATGGTGTAAGAGCGTTTTGATGTGTTGCTGAATTTTGTTTGCTAAAATTTTGTTGAGGATTTTTGCATCTATGTTCATCAGTGATATTGGCCTGAAGTTTTCTTTTTGTGTGTTGTCTTTGTCTGGTTTTGGTATCAGGGTGATGGTGGCCTCGTGGAATGAGTTTGGAATTGTTCCTTCCTCTGCAGTTATTTTTTTTTTTTTAGTCTATATATATGTGTGTGTGTGTGTGTTTAATATACTCTGTCACAGGACTCTTCACTGTTGTTGCTTTTTAAATTTATTATTATTATTATTTTTACTTTACAATATTGTATTGGTTGGCAAAACCTCTGCAGTTTTTTGAAAGAGTTTTAGAAGGATAGGCATTAGCTCTTCTCTAAATGTTTGATAGAATTCTCCTGGGAAGCCATCTGGTCCTGGGCTTTTGTTTTTTGGGAGATTTTTGATCACAGATTCAATTTCACTGCTTGTAATGTAGTTGTTCATAATTTCTGTTTCTTCCTGGGTCAGTCTTAGAAGATTGGAGTGTTCTAAGAATCTGTCCATTTCTTCCAGGTTATCTATTTTATTGCCATATAGTTGTTCATAACAGTCTCTTATAATCCTTTGTGTTTCTGCATTGTCTGTTGTAACTTCTCCTTTTTCATTTCTAATTCTGTTGATTTGACTCTTCTCTTTTTCTTGATGAGTCTAGCTAAAGGTTTGTCAATTTTATCTTCTAAAAAAATGAGATTTTAGTTTTATTAATCTTTACTATTGTTTCTTTCATTTATTTCTGCTCGGATCTATGATTTCTTTGCTTCTACTAATTTGGTGGAGGGGGTGGTGGTGGTTGTTCTTCTTTCTCCAGTTGTTTTAGGTGTAAAGTTAGGTTGTCTGTTCGATGTTTTTCTTGTTTCTTGAGGAAGGATTGTATTGCTATAAACTCCTTCTTAGAACTACTTTTCCTACATCCCATCGGTTTTGAGTTGTCGTGTTTCCATTGTCATTTGTTTCTAGAAGATTTTTATTTCCCTTTTGATTTCTTCAGTAACCTGTGGGTTATTTAGAAATGTGTTGTTTAATCTGACATGTGTTGTATTGTGTAAATGTGTTGTATTTCTGACATTTTTTTTTCTTATAATTGATATCTGGTCTCATAGCATTGTAGTCAGAGAAGATGCTTGATATGATTTCAATTTTTTTCAATTTACTGAGGTTTGATTTGTGACCCAAGATGTTGTCTCTCCTGGAGAATGTTCCATGGGCACTTGAGAAGGTGCATTCTTCTGCATTTGGATGGAATGTCCTGAAGATATCAATGAGATCCATCTCATCTAAAGTATTATTTAAGACTAGTGTTACCTTATTAATTTTGTGTTTTGATGATCTGTCCATTGGTGTGAGTGGGGTGTTAAAGTCTCCTACTATTATTGAGTTACTGTCAATTTCTCCTTTTATGTCTGTTACTGTTTGTATTATGTATTGAGGTGATCCTATGTGGGTGCATAGATATTTACAATTGCTATGTCTTCCTCTTGGGTTGACCCTTTGAGCATTATGTAGTGTCTTTCCTTATCTCTTGTAGTCTTCTTTACTTTAAAATCTATTTTGTCTGATATGAGGATTGCTACTCCAGCTTTCTTTTGCTTCCCATTTGCATATAATATATTTTTCCATCCTCTCACTTTCAGTCTATATGTGCCTTTAGGTCTGAAGTGGGTTTCTTGTAGACAGCATATATATGGGTCTTGTGTTTGTATCACTCCAGCCAGTCTGTGTCTTTTGGTTGGAGCATTTAATCCATTCACATTTAAAGTAATTATAGATATATATGTTCCTATTGCCATTTTCTTAATTGTTTGGGGTTGATTTTGTAGATCTTTTTTCTTCTCTTGTATTTCTTGACTATATAAGTCCCTTTAACATTTGTTATAAAGCTGGTTTGGTGGTACTGAATTCTCTTAACTTTTGCTTGTCTGGAAACCTTTTTATTTCCCCATCAATTTTGAATGAGAATATATCCTGCCATTCCCGTCTGGCCTACAGAGTTTCCGCTGAAAGATCAGTTGTTAAGCATATGGGGTTTCCCTTGTATGTTACTTGTTGCTTCTCCCTTGCTGCTTTTAATATTCTTTCTTTGTGTTTAGTGTTTTTTAGTTTGATTAGTATGTGTCTTGTTGTGTTTCTCTTTGGGTTTATCCTGTATGTGACTCTTTTTGCCTCTAGGACTTAATTGACTATTTCGTTTTCCATGTTGGGGACATTTTCAGCTATAATCTCTTCAAAAACTTTCTCATATCCTTACTTTTTCTCTTCTTCTTCTAGAACTGCTCTAATTCAAATGTTGGTGCCTTTGATGTTGTGCAGAGGTCTCTGAGACTATCCTCAGTTCTTTTCATTCTTTTTACTTTATTCTGCTCTTCAGAAGTTATTTCCAGTCCAGGTTCGATGCACGATACTGGATGCTTGGGGCTAGAGCACTGGGACGACCCAGAGGGATGGTGTGGGGAGGGAGGAGGGAGGAGGGTTCAGGATGGGGAAAACATGTATACCTGTGGCGGACTCATTTTGATATTTGGCAAAACTAATTCAATTATGTAAAGTTTAAAAATAAAATAAAATCAAAAAAAAAAAAAAAGAAGAAGAAGAAGAAGTTATTTCCACCATTTTATCTTCCAGCTCACTGGTTCATTCTTCTGCTTCAGATATTCTGCTATGTATTCCTTCTAGAGTATTTTTAATTTCAGTAATTGTGTTGTTTGTCTCTGTATGTTCATTCTTTAATTCTTCTAGACCTTTGTTAGTTGATTCTTGCATTTTCTCCATTTTGTTTTCAAGGTTTTTGATCATATTTACTATCATTATTCTGAATTCTTTTTCAAGTAGTTTGCCTATTTCCTCTTCATTTATTTGGACTTCTGGGTTTCTAGTTTGTTCCTTCATTTCTGTAGTATTTCTTTGCCTTTTCATTATTTTTTTTTAACTTATTGTGCTTGAGGTCTCCTTTTCCCAGGCTTCAAGGTTGAATTCTTCCTTCCTTTTGGTTTCTGCCCTCCTAAGGTTGGTCCAGTGGTTTGTGTAAGCTTGGTATGGGGTAAGATTTGTGCTGACCTTTTGTTTGTTTGTTTGTTTGTTTTCCTCTGATGGGCAAGGGTGAGTGACATGGTAGTCCTGTCTGCTGATTATTGTGGTCTGTATTTTTGTTTAGTTTGTTGTTTAACACAGGGTGCTGCTGGTGGTTGGGTGATGCTGGGTCTTGTATTCAAGTGGTTTCCTTTGTGTGAGTTGTCACTATTTGATACTCCCTAGGGTGGGTTCTCTGGTAGTCTAGGGTCTTTGAGTCAGTACTCCCACTCCAAAGGCTCAGGGCTTGATCTCTGGTCAGGAACGAAGATTCCACAAGTGGTTTGTTATGGCATTAAGACTCTTGAGAGTCCTTTGCATTGCAAGGAGATCCAACCAGTCTATTCCAAAGGAGATTAGTCCTGGGTGTTCTTTGGAAGGACTGATGCTAAAGCTGAAACTCCAATACTTTGGCCACCTCATGAGAAGAGTTGACTCACTGGAAAAGACTCTGATGCTGGGAGGGATTGGGAGCATGAGGAGAAGGGGACAACAGAGGATGAGGTGGCTGGATGGCATCACTGACTCGATGGACATGAGTTTGAGTGAACTCCAGGAGTTGGTGATGGACAGGGAGGCCTGGCATGCTGCAATTCATGGGGTCGCAAAGAGTTGGACACAACTGAGTGACTGAACTGAACTGAGATTAAAACAAATATCCAAAAAAGAGAAACCAAAGATGAACCGCAGACAAATTACTGTTACAAAATCAGGCAAATAATAATTAAAATAATGGAATATACACCTGTACTTATACACCAATGATCAAAGTCAAAACAGCCCCCCAAAAATAAAGTATAGTAGATTAATCAGGCAAACAAAGAAAATCAAAAACTGTATTTACAAGTTAAGAACAAAACTAACTAAAGCACAAACTGGAAATCAAAACTAAAACAATGTGCCAAGTTGGGAATAAAGCAATGAAAACAAAACTAACAGATATGTTGACAGGAAAAGAAAGAAAGAATAGATGTGCACAGTTAGATAGAGGTAGATAAAGAAGATTTATATACATTAAAGATTAACTGCAAGGGGGAAAGAACAGTAGGAAAAACAAACAAAGGAATAAATGTAGAAAAAAATAATAATAGGTTTAAAAATTAAAATTAGGAAAAAACAAAGGAAATTTCCAAAGAACTGCAAAACCCCAACATAGAGGCAGAGTTTTATAACAACAATAAAAAATGTGACTAAGAGCAAAAAAAGCTCAAAAGCTTCATTGGATTTCATAGTTCCAATAAAATCGACAACTACAAAAGAAGGAGGGGAGAGGAAAAAGAAAAGAAAATGAATCTACAGAACAAGTCAAACAATAAGAATAATAAATGTTTTTCTTCACTCACTGCTGCCAGAGTCCTTTCTCTCACTGGGAGTCACAGTCCAACTTATCTCCCTAGGATGCCCTCCAACACAGTGCTCATCTCTGGACCTGCTGTAGGGGAAGCTCATATTCTAATCTGGTTCTCCTCCTTGTGTGTTCTTGCTTCCAATGTCCACAGCTCTCAGAACTAGTGCGTTTTCTTTTGTGGGAGCTCTCAATGACCTTTTATATATTCCATAGACACAGAGTCTGCCTCATTGATCGTGTGCATCTGCAGCTTGTACAGCTGGTGGCAAGGTTTTGGGTCTTCTTCCTTAGCCACACTGCCCCTGGGTTTCAATTGTGGTTTTATTTCCACTTCTACATGTGGGTCATCCACTGGGTTTGCTACTGAGGCTGCCCTGGAGGACTTGTGTTTGCCCTTGTGAGGGCCAGGTGTGGAGGTGGTGCAGCTGCTTGGGTCGCAGTGGTTCTGACAGCACCAGGTACTCAGGGTAGTTGGTGGCTGGGGCAGCAGGAAATATAGTGCTCTAGAAGGGTATGACAACCAGTATTGGCCAATGCCCTCCAGTATTCTTGCCTGGAGAATCCCCCTCCCTGGCAGAGAAGCCTGGCAGGCCACAGTCTACAAGACTGCAAAGAGTCGGACATGACCAAAATGACTCTGCCAACATAGAAGCTAGATTTTTTGGCCTATGGCAGCACTGCCCCAGTGAGAGTTGGGCGTGAAGGTAGCTCATCTGCTTGGCTTGAGGGGACCCTGGCAATGCCAACTGTGCAGAGACATGGACTGCCTCCACTGCAGAAGTTATGACCCTACCAGACTCTTTTTTCGAGCCTCTTGTAGCTGACAATCAGAAGGCCTCTCTAGCCAATCTTTCTCCATAGTTCCGCCCATTTGGGCACTTACGGAGCTCCCTTGCCAGAGTTCCTTCTCTGTTGTTCCGTGCATCAGGCATATAGAGGGGGCCCACTTTGTTGGGGTCCTACTCTGTAGATCGGCACATCAGTCACTGAAAGGAGCACCCTGGGTGGGGTCCTACTCTGTAGTTCAGTGCATCAGGTGTTTAATGGGCCAACCTCTCTATTGTTCAGCTCCCATGCTGGCGTGTGGGGAGAGAGAAGCTATGGTGATGGCCCCAACCCCTATGCGTGACTCAGCAGTATCACCTTGCTTCCATGGATGCCCGGCTTTCCTTCACCAGCATATCCCAACACCATCTCCTCCCTCACATCCCCTCAGTTCATCTCTCCACAGTAAACAGCAGACCTCACCCTGGGATTGCTCCGCAATCCCTAAACTCCAGCTTCTAGCTTCTGCGCCTTCCAGGGGACCAGTGTCCCTGTCTGGAGTATGTATGGCTACTGCAAGGCCTGTCTGATTCTCACTCCATTTAGGCTGCCACAGATCAGCTATTTCACTCTCAGCCTTAAACGTTTCTCCTCTGACTCAGACAATTGCCCCAATGTGAGGATCGGACCCCTGCTTCAGTTCCCCCACCCTCCAAGAGCAGGTCCAGTCCTACTGACACTCCTGTGTTTCCCACTAGTTCCTTTGTCCTACCGAGTTTTGCATGGTTCTATATATTCTTTTCCACTGGTCAGGTACTCCTGTCCACTCTCAGCTGGTATGCACTCTGCATGCACTTCTGTGTCTGAATGTGTATTCCTGACGTATCCGTGGAGAGAGACGTACTCCACGTCCATCTACTCCTCTGCCATCTTGTCCCCCTGAACCCACTTTTATCAACATACTGAGTTCACCAACCAACCAACCAACCAAGCAGAAAACAAAAATACTTCTCATTGTGGGGATCTTAACCTTATAGAAATTTGTAGAAATACAAAGCAGCAACTTTTCTTTCCCAATGTTGAGAAACATGTTTCAAATATAAACTATTATAATGGACATATTTGTTTTAAAATATACTCTATGAGATACATTTTGGCCTGTAAAAGTTGAACTAATGTGTTGAACTTTGTATTAGGGAAACTGGGTTATCCCCTGCTATATGGTAATATGTTCAGGCATAGGGGAAAGTGACATAACACATTATAGAGGATAACAACATTATAAAACAAAGAAAAATGGCCAAGAGATGGAACTGACATTAAATACAGTGCAAGGATGTTTTAAGAAGGTAACCAGTACACTGTTGTTCTGCTGAATAATTTTCAAGTGCCCATAATAAATATAAATACTCAGATTTGCTATTTAGGCCCGCATTGTTGCCTCTCAAAAGGCAGATATCACAAAGATGGTCACTGAAGCCACCTGAATTTCAGTTACAACAATTCTAAGATGGAAGAGTAAACAAAGTCATCGAAGTGAGGTTTGTACATAAAATTCTTAAACGTGGAGAACAGTTGATCTGGTGTTAAGCACCAAAATTGTAGAAATATCAGCAGGCTTGGCTTTTTTTTTTTTTTTTTTAACTTTTGTTCTTGTTATTGCTTAGTAACTAAGTCGTCTCTCAGTCTTTAGCTATATCTCCTGATGGGACACGGATGCAAAGGGAAGTACAAAGTAACAGCTATGATGTATTCTCACCGAAAAATCAAA
Organism: Bos javanicus; assembly: GCF_032452875.1. NCBI lineage: Eukaryota > Metazoa > Chordata > Mammalia > Artiodactyla > Bovidae > Bos > Bos javanicus. Next base: position 37,912,458 of record NC_083897.1, on the reverse strand, counting down.
GCTGAATCTGTTGAATCTCATCAGTTTACAGTAAATAACTGTGGCTAGAAGAACAGGTAAAGGAACACAAGAGGGATGCAACCAGTCAAACCCAGGATTTCTGAAATTTTAGGACACAAAGATCTCATTTCTTCAACAAATAAAAGGCAAGGAAAAGCAAGAGGAGAGAGACTGATAATAGATTTAAGAGACTAACAAGCATGACAGAGAGAGGCAGGGTGCAGACATTGGTTGAATCCTGACTTGAACAAGCTGCGAATTAAAAGACATTTATGGAATAATCTGGGAAATTTAAACACTGACCAGATATTAGATAATGTTAGGAATTATTGACAGTTCATCAAGCCTGTTGTTTTAAGAAATGGATATATGTATGCAAGGGCTGTGAATAAAAGGCTATCTAGGATTTGCTTTAAAATGGCTGAATGGGGGTGGGGTAGTGACAGAGCTCGAGCCGGATATATGTGAAACAGAATGAGGTATAACTTAAAGGATGAAGCTGGGTGGTGTATAGGTGGGGACCATTAGTGTTCTTTCTACCTTTATGCACGTTTGACAACTTTCAAAAAGCACAGCCAATTTCCTTCTTCCGTATTCTCAAAACCTCAGAAAACCTCTCAGTGCTTCTCGGCTCTTTTTGGCCATGTGGTGTATGTGAATGGGGAATGTGTGGGCTTTGGGCTCAGATAGACGTAGACTCAACACTAGGTGATGTGGACACACACGACTCAACTTTGTCTGTCCTCAGTGTCCCATTCTGTAAATGAGATAATCCCCATCGACCTTGCAGAATTGGTGTAAAGATCAGATATACAAACCGCTTGTTCATGACAGTCATTATTATCCTTTGTTTGGCTCCCAACCTAGTGTCTGGATCATGGTACGTGCTGAATAAATCTTAGTTTAGGGGTTAAATGAGTTCATTATGAATGAACTATTAGCATATTTTACATTGACTTCACCCTTAGTGCCTTTAGTTTTATCTGCTATGGATTATGGCCAAACTTCTCAGTCTAGATGAAATTCAAGATTATCCATCAGTTTATGAATCCAGCACCTTCTCTTACTACTCTCCAAAAAGAATCTTCAACCCTATTCCCCCTCTTACTGTCTAAACTCATCCTCATCCTCACTTCCCTGTCTGCCTACCTTCCCAAAGGCCCTTAGAACCTGTTGATCCCCATACACAACAGAGAGTGTAGAAGACAGTTGTCATAAAAAGTACCCAGTCAAAAGTGAAATGAAAGTTGCTCAGTCGTGTCTGACTCATCACAACCCCATGGACTGTAGCCCCCCGGGCTTCTCTGTCCATGGAATTCTCCAGGCAAGAATACCAGAGTGGGTTGCCATTCCCTTCTCCAGGGGATCTTCCTGACTCAGGGATTGAACCTGGGTCTCCTGCATTGCGGGCAGATTCTTTACATCTGAGCTACCAAAGAACCCAGTCAAAAAGAGGGTAGGAAAAGAGGAGGGAAGAACAGGGAACAGAAGAGACCATCAGAAAACAAATACTCCCTTCCTCAAGGACTGGCTGATACACTTCTTCCTTCACCCAAGATTCCCTTAGGGAGAAATGGAAGAACACCAAATGACAACCTGTCTCCAGTCATGATTTTCCATTCTCCAACTGTTTATACTGAGAATACGCTTTCTTGAAATGTTAATTTTTCACAGTTAATGCAGCCTGTGCAAATATAGAAGCTTTGTTTTGTACCACACATGCTCATTAGATCACTGGCCTCTCAAGCATGCAAATAGAAAAAGTACACAAGGATGGTGTTCATGAATTTGTAACAATGCTCTGTTTTGATGGTATAGTTCTTAAGAGTCAAATGGCTGTCTTGGGCCTCTGGAAGGACAACAAGGTGAGCATAGAAGGGCATTGGTGTGGAGGAACAAAGGCTCCAAGTAAAAGGATGGGGGCTGAGGAGTGGGTGTGTGTCAGGTCAGGACAAGGAAGGAGTCTTGGTGGGGGGGGGGCGGGGGGAGGATTCATTGGGAAAGAGGATGAAGAGCTTGGATGGGGTCATCTCATTATGAAAGTGCCTGTGCACCTGGGTTGATGGGGGGAGGGCTTTCTTTTCTTCCTCCCTTTGTTGCTTGGGGTCAGTTTTTCAGTCACTGTGGTTTCTGGGTCACCATGGCCATAGTCTCCTAGTGGCCTATCCCAGGCTCATGGCCTCCTTCACTTAAACTCTCCCTGGGGCAACGAGCATCCACACCTTTAGGCATTGATTGGTCATCAAGGCACCCTTCCAGCCAATGGTAGCCCTGGGTAGGTGCTTAAATGTCACCAAGTGTTAGTCGCTCAGTTGTGTCTGACTCTTTGCGACCCCATGGACTCTAGTCCACCAGGCTTCTCTGTCCGTGGGATTCTCCAGGCAAGAATACTGGAGTGGGTAGCCTTTCCCTTGTCGAGGGGATCTTCCCAGCCCAAGGATCGAACCCAGGTCTCCCACATTGCAGGCAGATTCCTTACCAGCTGAGCCACAAGGGATTTGTCAAAGCAGAAGGCTTGGCCAAAGAGAATTAATTGATGAGCAATAAGCAAAGAAGTATAAAGGCCATGCATCCACGTGCCTATGGGGTAGGTACATGGCAGATACATGGGGAGAAATTGCCAAAGATTCTGGAGGCATTTTATAAGCCCTCCAAACCCAATGCCTTGCCTTATTTGTTACTACTGTGCAGGAAAGGGCAACCATGTGGGAGGGAGTCTCATGACCAGGATCTCATTTGTGTCACTGGATGTCCTGTGCCTTCTGTACTCCTTGCGGTTGATCCCAGGGCAATGCTTCACTTTTTCTTTGCTAAGGAGCCAGTGCCCCCACTGCCCGTGCACCCAGGGGAGCCAGAGGTGATCACCAGTGTACAGATATACTGGGTGTCAGTGCATTGCTATGTGGAAGAGCATGATCTTGGAATCCAGAGGTGCATATAGAACTGATTCCAGATGAAATGTTTAGGAGAAGGGAAAAGGCTTAACCTGGGAGTGTGGATTGTGGCAGATGTGGTTCTGGAGCTGGATCTGTCGATTCCCAGACTCGAACTGCATGTCTGGCAGGCCCTTCACCCTGCTCGGTGCTTCTGAAGTGCACAGAGTTCTCTCAGGGGTCAAACAGCATCAACTGTACAGACCCAGGACATGAGCACCTCCAAAGTGGATCTAGAAAATGCAAAAGAAGATAGGAAATTAAGCCACTGAACCAGAGATTAGTTTGTCATACTCCCTTCCCCAAGTCTGGAGTGCATGCCACTCTAAAACAGAAATGTTAGTTAATCTCACTTACAATGTGGGGCTCACGTTTATTTCTCCCTTCTGTTGCATTTTGAAATACTTCCATGGTAAGCTACTGACTTTCTGCTACTCCCTCCTGTCTCAGAGGAGTGGGGATGACCAGCTCCATGAGAGCCTTCATCTGCCTGCACACATGTGTTTAGTAGAAGCAGCCACAAAAGACCCTGAATCGCCAAAGCAGCCTTCAGAAAGAAGGATATAGCCTCAGGAATCAGGCTCCCTGATTTCAGATGACACCAGAAAGCTATGGTCATCAAACAGGTATGGTACTGGCACGAAAACAGACACACACACTAGTAGAAAAGAAGAGGGAGCCCAAAATACAGCCTGGGGCACACAGTCAATTCATCCATGCCATAGGAGTCAACGGTATATGACAGGGAAAAGACGGCCTTTTCAACAGGTGCTGTTGGAGAAACTGGAGAGCTACATGCAAAGGGATCAAACTGGACCCCTTTATCACACCAAAATAAGGCCTGAAACCATTAAACTCCTAGAATGAAACATCGGCCATAAGCTCTTTGACATTGGGATTGGAAGTGATGTCTCTGGATTGAGGCCAAAAGAACAAGCAATGAATCAGAAGTCCCAAGGATGTAATGTTAGGATAGGGAACACAGTCAATCATATTGTAATAACTCTGTATGGTGGCAGGAGGTAACTAGACTTGTCATGGGGATCATGGAGTAATGTATAAAAACACAGAATCACTAAGTAGTGTACCTGAAAAAATATAATACTGTGTGTCAGTTATAATTCAATAAAAGAGATTTAATAGCAGCAGCAGTGTGTGTGTGTGTATACCAAACACAGGACCCATAGTGTTTGTATGTTTCCGTGTGCTTCTGAACTAATCAAGTGGGATTTCAGAGAATCTGAAACGTGCAGAGAGATATATACAGGAGACACTGTAGATGCTCACTCTCAGTATGGTGGTATATGGGATTCCCACACAGTTCCCCTGCATCCATATACACACACCTGCACACGTTCGCTGGGGCCACCTTTCTTCCCTCAAGAGCACACTTGATCACCGTTTCCTGTGAATGCCTACTTTTCATGCCATTTTGCCGACTCTCTTTACAGCATGGATGCTCTGATGTTCAAAATATTTGCTTACATAAATTTCAACCATTAGCTGCATGCAATGCAGAAGATGCAGTTGTTGTCTCAGTCCCTCTCTTCACACCCAGAAATACACTGTTAGTAGGTCCTCCTTCTCTGTGCACATGGTACAAACGTGTATTAATGTTCACCTACAGATTTTAGCTCATCCATTATCAGTAGCAAATGCTGTGTTCATGACAGGAGCTATCATTTCCCTAATAGAGCCACGTGTGTACGACTTTGTTCACACATACCACTCATCGATCTAATATGAAGTAGATGATGGCCACACAGACATACTTTGGGCATCACCAGCACAAACTTATTCCTGGTCGAGGTTCCGAGTCTTGTGCTCCGGGGAACTCTGTGTTCTGGCTCTCAGAGCACAGGTGTCATGTGACGACTCAGCAAAAGGGAGAAGGAGAAACTGGTGAGTGAGCCACTGCAGTCTCCCTGCATCAGCCCATCACACAAACTCAGGGATGTCTGAGTTACCTCAGCCCCAACCGGTGAGCTCCCCATACCACAAGGCACACGTACATGCACCTGATGCTGGCAAAGAATGAAGACAAAAGGAGAAGAGGGCAGAAGAGGACGAGATGGTTAGGTAGCACCACTGACTCAAGGGGCATGAATTTGAGCACCCTCCGGGACATCGCAAAGGACAGGAAAGCCTTTCAGGCTGCAGTCCACGGGGTCGGAAAGAGTCAAGTATGACTTAGCAACTGAAGAATAGCAACAAAAATAGACAGGCTAGATGGCAGTTCCTGGTAGGTCCCTCCCTTTCCTCCATGCTAAGAAGCTGGTGAAAGCCCTCACCTGGTTGGTACACAGTGATATGAAAGTCCAGCTGGCTCTCCTCCTGTGAGTTGCACGTGGAGCGGCATGGTTTTGTCTTACTCTGGGGTCCCGGGTCCAGGGTGGTCCTGGGGCTCTCTAACTAGAGGTCGCCTCAGGAGAGCTGACTTGGGGCATCCCTGTTTCTCACTCGCCTCCCCTGACATCCAGGTGTGTCATCCTCACACATTTTCCCCTCTGCAGGTCTTTTCTAGTTGACCCTGAGTCCTTGGATCCCATCTGCACAAACATCCCTGGCCTCGTGTGTCATGGCAGGTTGAAAGGTGGTCCTTAATGGGACCTGCATCCTAAGAGTATGTGTCTCAGGGGAAACAGAAGCTCCTGTGCTTTCACTTTACTCCCTCCACAACCCATTTGGTGACAATTCCTGTCCCCCATTGCCTATTCCATGAAGATGCTGTCTCTAATAGTCCAATGGTCTGGTTGTTCATTCGTTCATTCATTCATTGGATTATCTGCGGGGTCACTGTCTAAAAAGGAGACCAACACTCTGCATCTGATGTATTAATCCTTCCTGGTTTCCACAGAAAGCTAACAGCACAAAGAACATTGTGATGGCATTCTTGTTTCCATGACAACCAGGGTAAGCCACTCTTTCCTGGAGGCAGAAACATTTCACAAGAAAACTGACTGGACAGATGGAGTAAGTGTAGAGACATGGACACTAGTCGGTGCTCTCAATGTGAGTTGTGTGTGTGTGGTGCCGGTGATTTGGTCTTTACTTGGATATTAAGAGCTCTGATCCCTCCTGATTTATAAGAGAGCATGGCAGCTCCTATTTCTGTGGGGCGCTAAGGTGCCCGAGTAATCTGTCATACCCCGCCCCATGTCATGTCACACCTGTTGTGTGAGGACACTGTCACCTGAGTCCCTGAAAGCAGGCATCCCCAAACACTTCTCATCCTACACCTTTGCTTCACAATGGTTGTCTGTTGCGTGAGCTCTTAAAGATCTTCAGTTTGCTCATCATTTACACCTACTGAGAGTGAAGTGTTTTGATGTGTATGATATGAGGGAGAAAATTTGAAGTCAGCAAATGGGAGAGATGAGCAGGATTGAAAGATCTAAGGTAACTTTGCATAACCCAGGGAGGACATCATCAGATACCTACCCTGAGTAGCTGGCACAGGCAAACCAAGAAACATGTTCTCCAAAAGTCAGATTTCCTTGTAGCACACCACTAATTACAGTTAGGTAAATTGGATGATGGAGAAGGCAATGGCACCCCACTCCAGTACTCTTGCCTGGAAAATCCCGTGGACGGAGGAGCCTGGTTGGCTGCAGTACATGGGGTCGCTAGGAGTCGGACATGACTGAGCGACTTCCCTTTCACTTTTCACTTTCATGCATTGGAAAAGGAAATGGCAACCCACTCCAGTGTTCTTGTCTGGAGAATCCCAGGGACGGGGAGCCTGGTGAGCTGCCGTCTATGGGGTCGCACAGAGTCGGACACGACTGAAGTGACTTAGCAGCAAATTGGATTAGAAGCAGTGAAGTGGCTCCTTTATTATGGAAGCATGAACACAAGCTCCTTCTTAAAAGACTGTGGGGTAGGCTTATTTTGTTTGTTTTTGGTCGTGGTTATGTTTAGAAATGGATGCTGCTGATGTTATGGTTTGGGGGTGTCTTCTTTGCTCCTAGAGAAAACAGAGAATTTATAGGATGTCAATTCAGTTCAGTCACTCAGTCATGTCCGACTCTTTGCGACCCCATGGACTGCAGCATGTCAGGCTTCCCCGTCCATCACCAACTCCCGGAGCTTGCTCAAACTCATGTCCATCAAGTCGGTGATGCCATCCAACCATCTTGTTCTCTGTCGTCCCCTTCTCCTGCCTTCAATCTTTCCCAACATCAGGGTCTTTTCCAATGAGTCAGTTCTTCCCAACAGCATTTACAGGATATACTGGTGCAGTTTTCGTCAGGGTAGGGAAGTGCTGTCAGGAGAATCAGGCTCCAGGTAAAGGATGTCAACGCTTCTCATCTCCAGCTCTGTGTGCTGCTGAGTGGTGCTGAGACGGGGTTCTGCCAACCCCATTTTCACTCTGCCATCTGGCTCCCTGGGAGGGTCGGCCAGCAGGGTTGGTGGGGGCGACAGGTGATCTGGAAGCAAGACAACTGGCTGTACCTTCCTGTCTGTTCCTGCTCCTCTCAGGGTCACCCCCATGACTGCCCTTTCACACAACAGGGATAGGGACGTGTGACTTCAGTAGGAGCAATTGGTCCATAATGTGGCTCACCTCCAAACTCCAAGGGCTGTCTCCATGGCTGCCCACAGAAAGACCAGCATCAGTAAACTGGGGAACTCTCTCCTAAGGGATCTGAGCCCTGGGGGAAGTTGTTGGGGAGGACAGGGTAGAAGGGCCTCCTCTCAGATCCTGACCCTGTGGTGCAGGCTCATCAGTTTTTCCCAACTTCACTGTGAGGAGTCTCAGTTTCATGCACCCTTCCCCTGACATCCTTGAGGAACCTCACAGAGCTGGATAGCACCTTTCCTCAGAAGTCTGAGCCCAAGCTCTGAGGCCTCCTCTTCCAAAGTCATGGGTTCTAGGAGCTGAGGTATCTTCCAGAGTTTTTTCCAGAAAGACCAGTGCCCCAATCTTCCTACCAGGGTGCCCTCCTTCTGGTCCCATTGCTCCCTTTTTGTCTTTTTTGGACTCCAGATAATTCTATCAAGCTCCCTCTAATGAAAATAATAAGTGGACCCTGCCTAATATTCAGGTGAGTTGTGCTGTCTTTGTTTTTTAAGGTCTTTCCTTTTGCTTTGGTTCTGTAAAGCCTTACTGTTACTGCTTGTGTGTGTATTTGCATATCTCATGTGTGTGTGTGCACACGCATCTGAGTATGAGTCTGTGTGTGTGTGTGTGTGTGTGTGAACGTATTATGCTTGGAGTTTAGCACATTGAGGTGACATTTTCCCTCACGTTGGAAATTTTCTATTTGTGAAATTGTCGGCTCTTTGCTCCTTCTGTATGCATGTTCTGTATCCCCTCTCTCTCTTCAATTGACCATCCCTTATGTGGCTAGGTGTACACACATTTTAAAAGTGAATATTTCCTTTTCTGAATAAAAATGTACCTCAGAAGACATGCCAAACATTTCAAATGTATCCTCGCTGCGTTCTATGCAATGGTATGGAACCATTTTCTACACTTGCTTTCTGTTTGTTCATGTAGCCTAATGTTTCCTATTCCTTTCCTATCCCCTCAGCATCTTTGTAAAATTAAGATTTTGGTGCCTGTGGACATGTAAATGTGTGATCCCCGTACTGACTTACAAAGTGATTTGAAAAGTAACATCTGCCCTCACCACACATTTCCATCCTTGTTCCTCTTCTGTTTCTGATGGAACCATGTCATGACATGCGTGTTTGCCTTTCTAGACTTCTCCACTGCATTTACACGTCTTTCATGTCCTCTGGTAAGTTGTATAGCATCAGACTTGTTGATTGGAGAAATAAAAGCTCTGTGCCATCATGTTCTTGGCTCACCTAAGGCACAACTGGAATAGAACAAGAGCTGCACCGGGACCTAGGAACCTGAAGCTTGTGCATTTGAGAGCTTTACCTCTCCATGTTCTCAAATTGACAGTGAAGTTCTGGCAGCAGGGTGACTGTTAATACGGCCTCCGGTCTGTTGTCCTCTGTGCATTCTGTCTCTACAGACATGTTTGATTTGATTGTGAACTGAAACATTGGATGCATGTTCATTTTTCCAAGCCCTCTGAAAATTCAGGCTACTTTAAAGGTTAGTTCAAAGTTCTGTTGTTAACACATAGTTCCTCCTGTGCATAAGGTGATCCATACTGACAAGTCATTATCTACCTTGTTGTCATTTGTCATCCACCTTACCTGTAAGAGTATTGCACACCAGTTAGTGCAAAATATGAAAAGAAATTCTTCTGCATGTCTGTGTACCAAACCTGAATGGAAGGTATTTGGGCAATGTGCCAAAGCGAATGCTGGGAGGGACATTTAATGCGTAATATTGTCACTTAACACCCTTCCCTTCTGATGGTCCCGCTTAAGGAGCATTGCTGTAGTAATCAGAAAAAAAGAACTACAATTGGCATCTTGGTTGTGCAGTGAAAGCACTCAAAGAAAGTGTTTCATTCTTGAAAGAATGTACACAAAAGTAAATACGAGAGAATACTGAAGTAGGTCGTACAATTTTTAGAAACTTTTTAGTATATAGCACAGTTCAGTTCAATTCAGTCACTCAGTCGTGTCTGACTCTTTTCCACCCCATGAATCGCAGCACGCCAGGCCTCCCTGTCCATCACCATCTCCCGGCGTTCACTTAGACCCAAGCCCATCGAGTCAGTCCATCCAGCCATCTCATCCTCTGTCGGGCCCTTCTCCTCCTGCCCCCAATCCCTCCCAGCAACAGAGTCTTTGCCAATGAGTCAACTCTTCGCATGAGATGGCCAAAGTACTGGAGTTTCAGCTTTAGCATCATTCCTTCCAAAGAAATCCCAGGGCTGATCTCCTTCAGAATGGACTGGTTGGATCTCCTTGCAGTCCAAGGGACTCTCAAGAGTCTTCTCCAACACCACAGTTCAAAAGCATCAATTCTTCGGCGCTCAGCCTTCTTCACAGTCCAACTCTCACATCCATACATGACCACAGGAAAAACCATAGCCTTGACTAGACGGACCTTTGTTGGCAAAGTAATGTCTCTGGCTTTTGAATATGCTATCTAGGTTGGTCATAACTTTCCTTCCAAGGAGTAAGCGTCTTTTAATTTCATGGCTGCAATCACCATCTGCAGTGATTTTGGAGCCCCAAAAATGAAGTCTGACATTGTTTCCACTGTTTCCCCATCTATTTCCCATAAAGTGTGGGACCAGATGCCATGATCTTTGTTTTCTGAATGTTGAGCTTTAAGCCAACTTTGTCACTCTCCACTTTCACTTTCATCAAGAGGCTTTTAGTTCCCCTTCACTTTCTGCCATAAGAGTGGTGTCATCTGCATATCTGAGGTTATTGATATTTCTCCCGGCAATCTTGATTCCAGCCTGTGCTTCTTCCAGTCCAGCGTTTCTCATGATGTACTCTGCATCTAAGTTAAATAAGCAGGGTGACAATATACAGCCTTGACCTACTCCTTTTCCTATTTGGAACCAGTCTGTTGTTCCATGTTCAGTTCTAACTGTTGCTTCCTGACCTGCATACAGATTTCTCAGGAGGCAGGTCAGGTGGTCTGGTATTCCCATCTCTTTCAGAATTTTCCACGGTTTATTGTGATCCACACAGTCAAAGGCTTTGGCATAGTCAATAAAGCAGAAATAGATGACTCTAAACATGGACATCACCAGATGGTCAACACCGAAATCAGATTGATTATATTCTTTGCAGCCAAAGATGGAGAAGCTCTATACAGTCAACAAAAACAAGACCAGGACCTGACTGTGGCTCAGATCATGAACTCCTTATTGCCAAATTCAGACTGAAATTGAAGAAAGTAGGGAAAACCACTAGACCATTCAGGTATGACCTAAATTAAATCCCTTATGATTATACAGTGGAAGTGAGAAATAGATTTAAGGGACTAGATCTGATAGATTGAGTGCCTGGTGAACAATGGAATGAGGTTCGTGACGTTGTACAGGAGACAGGGATCAAGACTATCCCCACGGAAAAGAAATGCAAAAAAGCAAAATGGCTGTCTGGGGAGGCCTTACAAATAGCTGTGAAAAGAAGAGAAGTGAAAAGCAAAGGAGAAAAGGAAAGATATAAGCATCTGAATGCAGAGTTCCAACGAATAGCAAGAAGAGACAAGAAAGCCTTCCTCAGCGATCAATGCAAAGAAATAGAGGAAAACAACAAATGGGAAAGACTAGAGATCTCTTCAAGAAAATTAGAGATACCAAGGGAACATTTCATGCAAAGACGCCCTCGGTAAAGGACAGAAATGGTATGGACCTAACAGAAGGAGAAGATATTAAGAAGAGGTGGCAAGAATACACAGAAGAACTATACAAAAAAGATCCCCACGACCCAGATGATCACGATGGTGTGATCACTGACATCCTGGAATGTGAAGTCGAGTGGGCCTTAGAAAGTATCACTACAAAGAAAGCTAGTGGAGGTGATAGAATTCCAGTTGAGCTATTTCAAATCCTGAAAGATGATGCTGCGAAAGTGATGCACTCAATATGCCAGCAAATTTCGAAAACTCAGCAGTGGCCACAGGACCGGAAAAGGTCAGTTTTCATTCCAATCCCAAAGAAAGGCAATGCCAAAGAATGCTCAAACTACCGCACAATTGCACTCATCTCACACGCTAGTAAAGTAATGCTCAAAATTCTCCAAGCCAGGCTTCAGCAATATGTGAACCGTGAACTTCCTGGTGTTCAAGCTGGTTTTAGAAAAGGCAGAGGAACCAGAGATCAAATTGCCAACATCCGCTGGATCATGGAAAAAGCAAAAGAGTATACAGCACAGGTATAGCTAGAATAAAAATTCTAGAGTCCTTGGACTGCTGTGCCTACATTAAGTATTCCTAGGTGATTAGTTTACTGGTGCTGAATAGTTTTGCTATTTTAGTATTGTGAGCATCATTTTACATTTTCCCAAGTGTCCTTTTAAAATCACAAACTAGAAGGAGCTGAGAATAACATCTACCCTGGAAGCAGAATCATGTGCATGCATGTGTAGGGGCAGAAAGCATGGATGATATGCAACCATATAGGGTATCTTAGGTCTCTAATGTCACGCTGAGAGAGAGAAAGTGTGTGTAAGTGCATGTATGTGTATCTTGTGGTATGGGAAGCTCACCGGTTGGGGCTGAGGTAACTCAGACATCCCTGAGTTTGTGTGATGGGCTGATGCAGGGAGACTGCAGTGGCTCACTCACCAGTTTCTCCTTCTCCCTTTTGCTGAGTCGTCACATGACACCTGTGCTCTGAGAACCAGAACAGAGTTCCCTGGAGCACAGGACTCAGAACCTCGACCAGGAATAAGTTTGTGCTGGTGATGCCCAAAGTATGTCTGTGTGGCCATCATCTACTTCATATTAGATCGATGAGTGGTATGTGTGAACAAAGTCGTACACACGTGGCTCTATTAGGGAAATAAATGATAGCTCCTGTCATGAACACAGCATTTGCTACTGATAATGGATGAGCTAAAATCTGTAGGTGAACATTAATACACGTTTGTACCATGTGCACAGAGAAGGAGGACCTACTAACAGTGTATTTCTGGGTGTGAAGAGAGGGACTGAGACAACAACTGCATCTTCTGCATTGCATGCAGCTAATGGTTGAAATTTATGTAAGCAAATATTTTGAACATCAGAGCATCCATGCTGTAAAGAGAGTCGGCAAAATGGCATGAAAAGTAGGCATTCACAGGAAACGGTGATCAAGTGTGCTCTTGAGGGAAGAAAGGTGGCCCCAGCGAACGTGTGCAGGTGTGTGTATATGGATGCAGGGAAACTGTGTGGGAATCCCATACCCCACCCTTCTGAGAGTGTGTATCTACACTGTCTGTTGTTGTTCAGTCAGTCGTGTCAGACTCTTTGCCACCCCATGGACTGCAGCATTCCAGGTTTCCCTGTCCTTCACCATCTCCCGGAGCTTGCTCAAACTCATGTCCTTTGAGTCAGTGATGACATTCAACCATGTCATCCTCTGTTGTCCCCTTCTCCTCCTGCCTTCAATCTTTCCCAGCATCAGGGTCTTCTTCAAAGAGTTGGCTCTTCGCATCAGGTGGCCAAATTATTGGAGCCTCAGCTTCAGCACCAGTCCTTCCAATGAATATTCAGGATTGATTTCCTTTAGGATTGAATAGTTTGGTCTTCTTGCAATCCAACAGACTCTCAGGAGTCTTTTCCAAAACCACAGTTCTTTGGCATCTGTTGGCACAGTTCAAAAGCATCAGTTCTTTAGCCCTCAGCCTTCTTTATGGTCCAACTCTCACATCCATGTATGACTACAGGAAAAACCATAGCTTTGCCTAGACGGACTGTTGTTGGCAAAGTAATGTCTTTGCTTTAAAATATGCTGTCTAGGTTGGTCATAGCTTTTCTTCCAAGGAGGAAGTACATTTAATTGCATGGCTGCAGTCACCATCTGCAGTGATTTTGGAGCCCAAGAAAATAAAGTCTGTCACTATTTCCATTGTTTCCCCATCTATTTGCCATGACGTGATGGGACCAGATGCCATGATCTTTGTTTTTTGAATGTTGAGTTTTAAGCCGGCTTTTTCACTCTCCTCTTTCACTTTCATGAAGAGGCTTCTCAGTTCCTCTTCGCTTTCTGCCATAGGGGTGGTGTCGTCTGCGTATCTGAGGTGATTGATATTTCTCCCAGCAATCTTGATTCTAGCTTGTGCTTCATCCAGCCCAACTTTTCGCCAGATGCACTCTGCATACAGTGTCTGGTCTCTGATGTTTCAGGGTCTGTGAAAGCCCACTCGGTATTAGTTTAGAAGCCCAGGAAAGCATACAAGCAAACACTATGGGTCCCGTGTGTGGTACACACACACACACACATGCACGCACATAAGCATATGCACACTAGTGCTATTAAAGCTCATTTATTAAATTGTGACACACAGTATTATATTCATTTCAGGTGCTGCTACTGCTACTGCTAAGTCGCTTCAGTCGTGTCCGACTCTGTGCCACCCCATAGACGGCAGCCCACCAGGCTCCCCCATCCCTGGGATTCTCCAGGCAAGAACACTGGAGTGGGTTGCCATTTCCTTCTCCAATGCATGAAAGTGAAAAGTGAAAGGGAAGTCGCTCAGTCGTGTCCAACGCTCAGCGACCCCATGGACTGCAGCCTTCCAGGCTCCTCCATCCATGGGATTTGCCAGGCAAGAGTACTGGAGTGGGGTGCCATTGCCTTACGTGCAGGACTTAGTAATTCTGTGTTTTTATACATTACTCCGTGATCCCCACGACAAGTCTAGTTACCTCCTGCTACCATACAGAGTTATTACAGTGTGATTGACTATATTCTCTATCCTGTACATTACATCCTTGGGACTTTTGATTCATTGCTTTTGCTTTTGGCCTCTATCCAGAAACATCACTGTCATTCCCAATGTCAAAGAGCTTATGGCTTGTGTTTCCTTCTAGGACTTTTATGGTTTCAGGCCGTGCATTTAATCCATTTTTGTGTAAGAAAATGGTCCAGTTTGATCCTTTTGCATGTAGCTGTCCAGTTTCTCCAACAGCACCTGTTGAACAGGCCATCTTTTCCCTGTCATGTACCCTTGCCTCCTATGACGTAGATGAATTGACCATATACACCGGGCTCTGTTCCTAGGCTCCCTCTTCTGTTCCACTGGTCTGTGTGTCTGTTTTCGTGCCAATACTATACCTGTTTGATGATGGTAGCTTTGTAGTGTCATCTGAAATCATGGGGCCTGATTCCTGAGGCTCTCCCCTTCTTTCTCAGTTTATGGCAACTGCAGCAGTTGCCTGTGGCAGACTGAACTTGACCAGAGGCAGCCACTTCCCAAGTTTCTAGCAGAGCTGCCTAAGTTTATTTTGCTCTGTGTAACTAGGAGGGACTCTCCCTGACAGGCGCCAGCTGCTCCCCACCCCCCAGTGCAGGAGGCTGTTTGGAGCAGAGAGACATCCAGAACTGTGGTCCACATTTGGTATCACCTAGGGTAAGTCACTCAAGCTTGTTTTGCATTACATTTGTTTGTTCGATATTTGATAATACCTGCTGTGATAATCAGAGCTCTGTTCCATCCTATAGTCACCCGAAGGTATGAGAAAGATGAGTTTTTTTAACACTGCATAGCCACTATCTTCTTTACACTATGGTGAGGGAAAAAAATTGGTTAAGATGAAATGTCTGAAATTCCAAAACTGGTTCTTTTTGCATAGGCAGTTGGAAAAAAATTGGCCTGATGAAATACTTTTTTCAGAATTCTGACACTGAGAAAATAAAAATATTTCCGGGAGAAAGCATAAAGTTAATTGAGTAAATTTAACTTTCCCCCACTGTTATTTTTGGCTATGTGTTTGTCAGGTGAATTGCCACGACACGTGTGGTCATGATTCCCTGTCTTTCCATTTTCACGTTGTTTGTTTTTAATAAGAGGAATCTTTGTTTTAAAAAGTAGAGGAAATTGTTGAACTTCACCCTTTTGTTTTTTCCCTGCAGGAATTAGTTGCTGTTCTTTGTGTGTGTTTGTATTTGTCTTGTGTGTAAGTGTGCTGGCTATGGGAAACTCAAATTTGTTTCCTGAATGCAGCCCCTTGAGGTGCATTCTCCAGAATGGGACCATTTTGGGTACTAATCCTTCTGAGTTAACTTGTAAATGAGCACCACTTAACTGACTCAAAACTAACAGCTCTTACAAATTAAATACTTCCTAACATTTAGAAAATTGACCAAAATGAATGTCAAACCTCTTGATCTGGGAAATATTCAGTACTGAATTGATATCTGGTATTGAAGCTAGCTTAAGTTTGTTGGTTTTCTAAATGTAACACAACTGTTGTACTTAGGTTTGTTAGAGATCAAATAAGACCTTATATCTGTTGCAAATGTGTCAGCAAGAAAATATCAGTAACTTGATATGATGAAATATTAAGTCTACCTAAAATAGCTTTCTCCAAGTTTCTTTCAAGTTTTGGAAACTTGAAAGTGATCCAAGTTAAATGGCAAGAATTCATTGACTATCTGGGCCACACTTCAAATAGGATAAAATATTGGAACATTGGTTGCTGGACAAATCTAAGTTTACCAACCTCTGCCTTCTTAGGAGAGGAAAACTAAAGCCTAAGTTTCCAATCAGAAAATACTGGTATGACAAACAGTTCACAATTACTTGCCTCTTAGTTTTCAATAAAAATTAAGGTGTTTAAGAGTTGAGGATTTGAATCTAAATATGTAATTAAAGCTACTAAGAATAAAGGAAAAAAATGTCAGTATATAGTAGGGAAGTAGGATATATGTTTTGAGTAAAAAAAGGAGTTTTATACATGGTCAGGCTGAGATTAGATTAAACTTTTGCAAATGGATCTCACTAATATCTGTGGATAATTTGCAAAAAAACATGGAGAACTGCTATGTACTGCTATGTTATCACATTAAATTGGAAAAACTCAGAATTAAACTCTTTACATATAATACACAAACATAATTATGCTAAAATATTCATAGAAAAATGACAAGAGGGAAATTCTCCAGATTTTAATGCTGACTCTCTTTGAATGGTGAATGATTTTGCTTTCCTCTTTCAAATTTTCTGCATGTATAAGATTTATAATAGAAAAAGCAAGCATTGGGCCAGGGACTAATAGCATGGGATGTTTGGAATTGCAGACTTGATGCCAGATGCTGTTTTTTTGTTTTTGTTTCTGTTTTTGTTTTGCTTTAAAAGGGCAGTCATTCTTATGGCTGAAACAATTTTCCCAAAGAGATCAGCTTCAGCATTATAGCTCAGTAGTGTCCTCCTGACATACAGTTTTGACATGTGCCTCCTTGTCAGAAAATAGTTGCCTATGATCTGCCAATTAAGGATTTCTCCTTTGTTGCCAGAATAAGCACTGCTTCAGAAACTTATACTTCTGGAAAGTTTCTGTGCAGCCAGCACTAGAGAAAAATGCTGTTGCTTAAAGGAGATTTAATCTCCCAAGATGAGATAATACCAACATGTATTTTCAGAGGAGGTTCCTTTGACCCTATAGTCATGAGCATTTCAGGTTTCCTCCAAAACTTTCAACCACTAAGCAAAGATCCACATCAGGAGGAGCAACTTGGAGGAATCTGGGCTCAATTACTTTACAAGATTGCTAGTGAAGATGTAGGTGATGGCAGTATTAACTAATCTCACTGCATTTACCCTTCAGTCATCCATTTATTAAGTATTTATTGAGTGCCAGATCTTTTTTTTTTTTCTTTATACCCACTTTTTTCCTTTTTTTTATAATTTTATTTTATTTTTAAACTTTACATAATTGTATTAGTTTTGCCAAACATCAAAATGAATCCTCCACAGGTATACATGTGTTCCCCATCCTGAACCCTCCTCCCTCCTCCCTCCCCATACCATCCCTCTGGGTCGTCCCAGTGCACTAGCCCCAAGCATCCAGTATCGTGCATCGAACCTGGACTGGCATCTCGTTTCATACATGATATTTTACATGTTTCAATGCCATTCTCCCAAATCTTCCCACCCTCTCCCTCTCCCATAGAGTCCATAAGATCTTGTGCCATAATTTATGTAACCTTTAGATTATATTTGCATTGTCTTACAGTGACCAATGACCTTGTTTGACCAAGTGTTTTGAGACTTTTTGACAAATTTCCCAAATGTCAAAATTTAATTAAATTTCTTTTGACGTCCAGCTGACTTTAAGGTTCTTTAGGGAGCTCTTAAGGCATCTGGAGGAATATTGAATTAGTTTCATTTGATATGTTGAACTACGTGGGAAGTATTTTCAAAGCCTTCCAAGATTATACTGTATGGGTGAAAGTGAAAGTGAAGTCACTCAGTCGTGTCCAACTCTTCGCGACCCCATGGACTGCAGCCTACCAGGCTCCTCTGCCCATGGGATTTTCCAGGCAAGAGTACTGGAGTGGGTTGTCATTGCCTTCTCCGACTGTATGGGTAAAGTTTACTATATGTCCCGGTATAATCTATCAGCCATAGTTCTGATTCTACCACAGCAACTTGATTCTGCTTCTTTGTCAACACATTGTGATCAGATCTTCAACCTTGCCTTTTAAGTTTTTAATAGACAGTTAAGCTGTGCTTTGCAAAACTGCTTACTCTTCATGCAAATTCATAGGAAGGTCTTTTAAACAAACATAGGTCAGATATATCGCTGAATTTGGTTAAGAAATTTTTATCAAACTGGTGGGAGAAGCAAATTTTCCCTCTCACTGGCAGCCACAATGGACCTAAGGCTGTCTGCAGCAGAATCAGCAGAGTGACAAGACAATCTTACAGTGACACTCACCCTTGAAGGGAGAGGGGATTTTGACTGTGTTATATGCTAGTGCTTAAGAATGAACAGTGAAAGAGGAACTGTTAGCTGCTTAATTAAGTGAGTTAGGAAGTGCTGGCTTTCGAAAAAAACCTGGTTTTCATAAAATACAATGAAAGCCTAAAACCAAGGATTGCTTACTTTGCCCCTTGAAATAACACAGCTCTATTGAGAACAATCCTTTGGGGGCATGAAGGTAAAATGAGAAAAAGTAAGCAACTCAGGGCAAGCGGTGATGCTTTTAGAGCAAAAAGAGGACGGCCCTCCATTACCAAATACCATTTTTCCAGGGTCTTTGTGACATGTGTTGTTCTTACCCCAGTTCTGGCTCCTTTTCACTTTGATGAGACTAACAGAAGGACTGGTTACTCAGTCAACTGGTGTATATGATTATAATGGTTAAGGTCTCTGTCTGGAATATTACTGATTTTGATCTATGTTCTCCAGATATTCAGAAGCCATGCCCCTCAAGTTACTCATGACCTAAAATAATTTGGTATATTATACTTTTGCAAGTCTGGCTACCAGACAACACGTCTCCCCAGACTGGTTTTCAGGCTTATTCTCCTGAATTCAGGTCCAGGCTGGTTTTCAGGCTCATTCTCCTAAATCTTTTATACAAAATCTTTCTTATATAAAAGGCGAATTGAGGACTTGGAACTTGGGAGTATTTACAACTTGATATCAATTCCCCAGTCAAGGTAGGACTATGCCCCACTTCAACAGGAAACAGCTAGACAGGTTGTTGCCACATTCCCTGAAAGACTTGGGGAAGGATGAAATGGAATTGGAGGTTGAAACCCAGACACCCTAAACACAAATTCCTCTGCCATGTTTAAACATACTCATGTGTTATCCTCAAGACTGAGGAGTATCAAAGAAAAGGGGAGAATTGTAACAGAACCCAGTGAGTTCAGCCCCTAGCACAGCAGCCGTTGCTCTCTCTGCATTATTACTCTGCACCCTGTTACCAGGCAATGGGTCCTTCTCAGCCATTGGTCAGTGTCACAGTGGGCGGAGCCCACTGGCAACCGACTGTCAATGAGTGATAGTTAGTGGCCCTGATCAGCCACTGGTCGGTGCCACAGTGGTCCTGCTCAGCCGTTGGACAATGCAGCAGTGGCCCCCGCTCACAAGCTATCAACTGTTAAGAAAGGATGCTTAGTGACGATTCAGACAACAGTGGAGTGGTGGTCAGTGAAGTGAAGAGTGAGGTAAGAGGCAGATCTGGGCCTTCTCCCTGAGGCCCTCCAGCTCACCTGGCCTTAGCTGGAATCTCAGAGAACAGGCTGGGGGCTGTGTCCTATATGGCTCCAGAGCCCTCACCAAGGCCCCCCACTAGCCTTTGAGGCAAGCAGTGAACCTCTCCCCTGTCCCTATCTCTTTGATCCTGTAGCAATGGCAGTCAGCCTGGGTTGCTGTCCGTGGGACCTGGTCTCTCCCCCTTGGGGAGTCCTGAGGAGACTGAGGGGCCACTTGGGTTGGGCACCTGGCTCCTTCAGTGATGACAGATGAGGAGGGTCTGGTGACCTGGCCCTGAGGGAGCTACCGGCTGAGCTCTGCCTCCTCTTAGCCAGGCCCAGGACCCTGGAGGGTGAAAGTTGCTCCTTGGGACATTGCTCTTTCATATCGGGACAGAGAATAACATTTGTTTGGTAGAGATTTATAGGAACACCTCATCTGACCATGAGCTGACCTCAAGAACAGAGGCTCTGACAAGAAGTTTGTAACAGCTAAGCATCTCCCTCCCTCCCTCAACTAGTGCTTTTAAGAGGGCTTTGATGAAAGCTTTCAGTAACATTGGGGTTTATAGGGCATGAGCCGCCCATCTCCTTGCATGGCCTTGTAATAAACCTTTCTCTGTTCCAAGCTCCAATGTTTGAGTATTGTTTGCCCTTGCTGTGGGTTGGGCACACGGACTTGGTGATGTTCAGTGACAATCTTCCCTTGCCTCCTTTGTCATACATGAATTGACCGTATGCACCGGGCTGTATTTCTCAGCTCTGACTTTTGTTCCACTGGTCTGTGTGTCTGTTTTCATGCCAGTACCATACCTGTTTGATGACCATAGCTTTGTAGAGTCATCTGAAATCAGGGAGCCTGATTCCTGAGGCTCCTTTCTGAAGGTTGCTTTAGCGATGCAACCCTTCTTTCTCAAGGTTGCTTTGGCGATTCAGGGTCTTTTGTGGCTGCTCCTACTAAAGCTATGTGTTCAGGGCAGATGAACTACTAAGGCTATCTGTTCAGGGCTCTGTCTTCTGTTCCACTGGTTTGTGTTTCCGTTTTCATGCCCGTACCATACTGGTTTGATGACCGTAGCTTTGTAGTGTCGTCTGAAATCGGGGAGCCTGATTCCTGAGGCTCCTTTCTCAAGGTTTCTTTGGCTATTCAACCCTTCCTAAGGTTGCTTTGGCAATTCGGGGTCTTTTGTGGCTGCTGCTACTAAGCCTATGTATTCAGGGCAGATGAAGGCTCTCATGGAGCTGGTCGTCCCCACTCCTCTGAGATAGGAGGGAGTGGCAGAAAGTCAGTAGCTTACCGTGGAAGTATTTCAAAATGCAACAGAAGGGAGAAATAAACGTGACTCCCACATTATAAGTGAGATTTAACTAACATTTCTGTTTCAGAGTGGCATGCATTCCAGACTTGGGGAAGGAAGCATGATGAACCAATCCCTGGTTCAGTGGCTTAATTTCCTATCTTCTTTTGCATTTTCTAGATCCACTTTGGAGGTACTTATATCCTGAGTCTGTACAGTTGATGCTGTTTGAGCCCTGAGAGAACTCTGTGCACTTCAGAAGCACCGAGCAGGGCAAAGGGTCTGGCAGATGTGCAGTCTGAGTCTGAGAATCAACAGATCCAGTTCCAGAACCACACCTGCCAAGATCCGCATGCCAAGGGTAAGCTCTTCCCCTTTTCCTAAACATTTCATCTGGAATCAGTTCTCTATGCCCCTCTGGAGTCCAAGCTCATGCTATTTAACATAGCAATGTGCTGACACCCAATATATCTGTATGCTGGTGATCACCTCTGGCTCCCCTGGGTGCACAGGCAGTGGGGCACTGGCTCCGTAAGAAAGAAAAAGTGAAGCATTCTCCTGGGAAGGGCCCCAAGGAGTACACAAGGCACAGGATGTCCAGTGACACAAACAAGGTCCCAGTCATGATATCCCCGCCTCCCCACGTGATTGCCCTTTCATGCACAGTATTAACAAATAGGGCTTTCCTGGTAGCTCAGATGGCAAAGAATCTGTCTGCAGTGCAGAAGATCAGGGTTTTATCCCTAGGTCAGGAAGATCCCCTGAAGATGGGAATGGCAACCCACTCCAGTATTCTTGCCTGGAGAATTCCATGGACAGAAGAGTCTGGTGGGCTACAGTCTTTGGGGTCACAAGGAGTCGGACAGGACTGAGCGACTAACACACACACAGTAACAAATAAGGCAAGGTGTTGGGTTTGAGGAGCTTGTAAAACTCCCCCGGTACCTTTGGTATTTTCTCCCCACGTATCTGCCATGTCTCTAATCCCTAGGCACATGGATAAATAGCCTTAAAACTTCCTTGCTTTATCTCTCATTAATGCTCTTTGGCCAAGCCTTCCACTTTCACAAAAGGTATATGCCCCTCCCCCCAACCCATCCTGACTCTTTTCTTCTTTTCCATATTCTAGTATTCTCCATTATAGGCCATTGAAAGCACAACCTCGGGCATCTTTCAAAGATTCGGGCAGAAAAGCACAGGCTGCACAAGCTATAAACGCTTTGTAGTCATAGGCGAAGATTGTGGGCAAGCACACTGTTTAAGGGAGACCTGCCGTAGCTGTGGGTATGACGGCCAGACCCCTCAGCCTCAGCTAACTAATCCTCAGTACCCAAGTTGAATCATGATGGACACCAGGTATGTCCTATGCGTTTGGAAAGGCCGCTTTTGGCCAGCCAAGGTCTTGTCCAGACCCAGCGTCTCACCACAACAGAAGAGAAAAAGGGCCCTTTCTCTGGAAGTTCAGATACTCTCAATAGATGAAAAAATCAGAGTGAAAAAAACAAAGATAAAGACCCTAAAGGAGTCCATGATTGAATCCATCTCCACCTCACTAGCGGCCCAGCCGGAGCCCATCGCCCCAGAAGAAGAGGAAATGGCCTACATATGCGCTATTACAATGGCCTGGGACGTTCTGAATAAGAATGGAAATTTCACTCCAGCAAGAGTCGCGGGTGATCCAGAGTCCAAGATGCAGTCTCCAAGGAGGCTGCAGAAGCAACATTGTAGAAGGTGTCAGAAGCCCAAGCGGGGCCTACGAAGGAGTGTGAGGAAAAGCAAAAGCTCCAAATCACCTGTGGTACCTTCAGAGAGGGAGGATGGCCCATATGGGGACAAACCACAGGTGTGCACACCCATCGCCCCGATCCCAACCGAAATGCAAACAGAGTCATCTCAGAGCTCCGGGGTGCACCCAAGCTTCCTGTCACTTTCAGAAGATGACCATGAGAAAGAGGGCAAGGAAAAGCAGGACGCCTCAAAAGTTATGTCCTTGCCCTGTACAGTGAAGGAGGTGGGTGTAGATGTTAGAGGTGAACGTGTGCTTCCATCACTTACACCGGGTTTCATCCTCACTGTGCCCAAGGCTCCAGAAGAGGGGGTGCACAACACCTGCCCAAAGTCCCTGGCTGTGTCCCCTGAACGTGCTACCTCCTCGGTGAATGTTGACCCTGAAGAGGGCACCTGCAACTCAGGCTCGGAAGGTGCAGAGGCATCCTCCAATGCCTCTAACCTGGGCCTGCGTTATTCACTCTGCCTAGCAAACAGAAAAGGAAGCTGCAGGCCCCAGGGTGTGAGGAAGAGCAGCAAGAATCTCAACCCTCAGCTGGCTCAAAGGCTATTAAGCCCACCAGTGCCATCAAGAAAGGCGGGGGCAAGGAAGTGGGACAGCTGACAAGCATGGCGTGCCCAGAGGAGCTGTGTCCCATTGAGAGAGGAATGCTGGTCTGGTTTAAGTTTCAGAATCACCCATTTTGGCCAGCCGTGGTCAAGAGTGTCAGCCCAACCGAGCAGACCGCAAGGGTGCTTTTGATTGAGGCCAACATGCACTGTGAGAAGAGCGGCATTCAAGTTCCTCTTCGAAGGTTGAAGCATCTGGATTATAATGGCAAAGAAAAGCTAATGAAGAGAGCCAGCAAAGTATACGGGGCAAGTGTGAACTGGTGTTTCTCACTGATTTCCAGCTACAGAGAAGGGCTTGTTCGCGGGTCTTTTGTGGGCTCTTTCCTGGACTATTATGCTGCTGACATCAGTTACCCCATGAGGAAAGCCATCCAAGAAGGTGATCTGCAGATGGATTTCCCCAAGGTGAATTATTCCGACCTGGAAGATTCTGAGGAGGAGACCCCTGTGGCTGCAAAGAGGCACTGCAAGAGAATCCTCCCTGACCGGATGAGGGCTGCTTGGGACCGAGCCAATGAGAAGCTGGTAGACTTCATCGTGAACAGAAAGGGGGCCGACCCACATCTTCTGGACATCGTCAAAGGCAGGAAAGAATCCAAGTGGCTTGAATCATTTCTGAATTCAGAGAGGTATGTGATCTGCGTTGAAACATACCTGGAGGATGACGATCAGCTAGATGCCGTGGTAAGACATTTACAAGAAATCTACAAACACATAGACAAGAAAGCGCTGGCTCTGACAAGAGATGACCCAGTGAGCTTCCTTCTGGAAGTTCTTCTGCCAGAAGCAATCATTTGTTCAATTGCTACAATGGATGGATTGGACTACAAGGAGGCAGAAGCAAAGTACCGGCAAGGGCCACCTGTGCGTTACCGGGAAAAAGAACTATTTGATAAGAAAATCTTGAAGAAAATAAAAAAGAGATCAGCTGAGAGGTACAAGGCTAAACTCTCCCCCTGTGCCCAACAGGGCATCGGGCAGGCTTCTCAGCCACACCATTAGCAACAATCCCCGTCTGTATGAACTGCATGAGCCTCCCACTCCACATGGCATGTAAACACCTTCTGGAAATCCGAGGCCTCAGGAACACACTTGAATTCACTCTGGATCCATCTCTAGCACCTGCGAGTGGCATGGTCATCGTCAGTTTTTTCTTCCCCAAACCCTCACACCACTAATTTGTTAAATATTGTAAACAGCTGTATTTCCCTCTACTTGCCCAGATGTGTAGTTTTCCAGATATTTTTACGACATGGCTTTTGACTCTATGTCATATTTTAAAGGTGGACATGCATTCTTTTATTACATGAAAAAGCCCCTGTATTGGATACAAAGCAGCAATCGTGTTTAAGATCTAAGGCATGTTTCATACAGAAAAGCCACATGGGTTTGCCATTCCTCCTGTGGCACAACGGTATCCACAATTGATTGGATTCCTCCTTAAGATAAGCCCTGATTTTTCCCTGCCATGCTTATCCATTTGGAAAAAAATCCCTGAGAGATGAAACCAGTGACAGAGATGTTTCCTGTATACTACCACTACCTTCCAGTGGTTCTTGGAAAAGCAGCCTGAAATCCAAACAAAGTTAACGGGTGATCTGCATGTGGTCCATGTGAGGCTGAATGAAACTTTGCGTGCAGTCAGTGTTTTGTCAACCCCTGCAAAAATGTTCACCCTTGGCTTCCCTGAGATTCCATTTGTGGGAGGTGCTCTTCAATGGCTGAATGGTTTCCCCACATAGACAGACTCTTGGCTGTCTTCCTATATGACAGTGACTGGATCCCCTACATGCCATCATCTGTCCCCTTGTGGAAGATGACTACAGCCATCATAGACTCAAGTTGACTTGTCTAGACCTGGAGTCCAGGCTGACTGCTTCAAGCCCATCCAGTTGGCATAGATTGTAGCAAAGCAGGCGCTTTGCCCTCATCGACCCATGTCCTCCCAAAAATTTCAGTCATTTGTCCCAAACCAAGCAAGCTTTTTCCTTTGACTTTTTCATCAACTAGCTCCGACAGGTTCCAGCAGTGTAAGTGCAGACGTGTAAGTCATTCCAGGCTGCCTGAGCAGTAGGTGGACCAGGAGGGTCTGGGAAATGGGTAACAGAAAAGTCTCCATTCAGCTAAACATGGCTGCTGTCAGAGTACAGTGAAAGGTAGTTTAACAGGTAAATTCTGAAGCTCATGGATAGTTATCCTATCTGGGAACAAGATTTCATTATTACTATTTTTTTTTTTTTTGGAGAGGAAGAAAAGTGTTAGAAAAGCTAGTTTATTTTGTAAAACCCAATAGGAAAATAAACATTAAAGATTTAACGTGAACCTGAGTGTGTTTTTGTTCTTAGAATCAACTGTCACTGCCCCAGGTTCAACTGAGTTCAGTTCAGTCGCTCAGTTGTATCCGACTCTTTGCAGCCCCATAGACTGCAGTTCGCCAGGCTTCCCTATCCATCACCAACTCCCGGAGCTTGCTCAAACTCATGTCCATCAAGTCAGTGATGCCATCCAACCATCCCATACTCTGTTGTCCCCTTCTCCTCCTGCCTTCGATCTTTCCCAGCATCGGGGTCTTTTCCAATGAGTCAGGAAAAAACTTTAGCCCCAGGTTATGGGGATAAAATTGCATGCCCATGTGATTTTTTTTTTTAATTTGCAAAGGGGAGCTGTTTTGATTCACAATAAAACCATTGTGTCTTTCACCTCAAACTTCCGCTTCATCACATTTCAGATTGTACACAGTTGGAATGTCTAAATAATACTCCTCCTCCTCTAGGAGGAGTTCAGCCTCCTCCTGGCCCACATCACCTGCATGTGCCCTTATCCGTTAGCAGCAATGAGTCTATTATCCAATGACTCTTTCACCTATGTTTCTCCTTAGCACACACAAATACATATTTACTTATTCTTTCTCAGCCCAGGTCATTCAATTCAGTGCTAAACCACACACAATCCACACCCGGGATCCTGCACACCTGGTTCCCAGTGGCTTGTGGTTATCTGCTACTGACCACATCACTTGTATGTGCTTAGTCACACAGTCGTGTCCTACTCTTTGCAATCCCATGGACTCAAGCCCACCAGACTCCTCTGTCCATGGGGATTCTCCAGGCAAGAATACTGGAGTCAGTTACCATGCCCTCCTCCAGGGGATCTTCCCAACCCAGGGATGGAACCCAGGTCTCCCAAATTGCACACGGATTCTTTACTGTCTGAGCCACCTGGGAATTTCTAAGTCCAAGGAATTTGAATATGATGAAACACTAAAATTGTGCTGTAAAATTATATTTGGAAGCTTGGAGTCTTCGTCAATTCCAAAGCTATGTGAGATTTCAAAAGCCATCTTTCAAGACCTTAACCTTGCACATGCCCCCTCCATGACCTTGGTATGGCAGGTTCGCTGGAGACTGCTGCCAGCATTGACCTGGCAGGGTTTCAAACATGTTCCTCAGTATCACTCTGCCACTGAGACTCAGATGCAGCTTTCACGGTCCCACCCTTGCGAGTCTGATTTGGGGATCTGGGCTGAAACACTGGCACCTGCATTTTCATATGCCACATGAAGATCTGGATGCTGGAGGTGCCGGCTGCCCTGCTTCATCTGAGATCAGCCCTGGGATCAGTGTGTAGACTCCAAGGTGCACGGAGTTCACTGAGCCTCCAACTTCCAGGGTCGCACAGCTCAGAGTCTCCAGACTAGCCTTTCTGACTGAGTGGTGACTGACAGCCCTTCCCATCATGCCCCCAAGCCTCCCAGCTCCTGGCCCCGCCCCCATACACAAAATGAGGCGAGCCCAGGCACCCCGAGACTGAGGCAAGATCGAGATGGAGTGGAAGCAGAGCAGGGCTTTCCGTAGCTCTTCTGAGAAAACCGTAAGGCTTCTTCCCACAAGAATGCTGCAAGAGCGCTCCCTCTAGGAGGTGATGTTGGGCACACGTGGAAGGACAATCACAGCAGTGAGGGAAAAGAGCGAGAGAAGCGTGCCCACCAGGATGTGGGAGAGATTGTTTCCCCATAATCTCACGTCCTAGCTCTAGCCCAAGAGCACATCTCATGATCTCCATTCTACTGATGAGGAACCAAAAAGGGAAGGGAATGGTGTTTATTGGGGCAAAACGGGTAATCACCAAAACTAGTCAACTGAGCAAGAGAACTTGTTTGAGTGAGCCCAGTTCCATATTGAGGGCAGTCACATGGAGAAGGGTGGGCAAGAGAGGGTGTCCCTTTCCCTCTGCTGAGGGCTGCATGAGACCCCGCCTGAATGTTATACACACACTGTCCTATCCAAGCCTGCCTAAACACCTATCAGGGACATATCTTTACTGTGGCCACCTCAGAGTTGCAGGAAATGGGATTCCAAAAGGTGAAGAGTATTGCTGGGGTGACAAAGCTGATAAGTGGTGGGACTGGGCTTAGAATTCAGTCACATCAAACCCTGTACACTAAAACCAATGCTGGGCTGCTGTGTTTTTAGAAGTTTCTTCCCTGTCAGAACCACTTGGAGAGTTTGTTAAAGTTCAGAGTGCTGGGCTCCATTCCAGAAGTATTGAAGAGGAAAATTTAAAACCTACACCCAGCTAGAAATAACTAAATACTCCTTCTGCTTCTGTAACTCAGCTTGCTCCTTGCAAAGTCACGTAAGTTATGACTGTTTGGGAAAATGGAAACTTACAACAATGCCAGGAGCTGCCTGCTTAACCACGTTTGTTTGTGTAAAGGTCAGGCACCCCCTCCCCCACTGTGTCCTAACAGCTCTTCCCACTTGCACGAAACCCCCGGTTTAAACTAGCTTATTATGTTGGAGAGGGTGTGGAGAAAAGGGAACCCTCTTACACTGTTGGTGGGAATGCAAACTAGTACAGCCACTATGGAGAACAGTGTGGAGATTCCTTAAAAAACTGGAAATAGAACTGCCTTATGATCCAGCAATCCCACTGCTGGGCATACACACTGAGGAAACCAGAAGGGAAAGAGACATGTGTACCCCAATGTTCATCGCAGCACTGTTTATAATAGCCAGGACATGGAAGCAACCTAGATGCCCATCAGCAGATGAATGGATAAGAAAGCTGTGGTACATATACACAATGGAGTATTACTCAGCCATTAAAAAGAATTCATTTGAATCAGTTCTAATGAGGTGGATGAAACTGGAGCCTATTATACAGAGTGAAGTAAGCCAGAAGGAAAAACACCAATACAGTATACTAATGCATATATATGGAATTTAGAAAGATGATAACAATAACCCTGTGTACAAGACAGCAAAAGAGACACTGATGTATGGAACAGTCTTATGGACTCTGTGGGAGAGGGAGAGGGTGGGAAGATTTGGGAGAATGGCATTGAAACATGTAAAATATCATGTATGAAACGAGATGCCAGTCCAGGTTCAATGCACGATACTGGATGCTTGGGGCTAGTGCAATGGGACGACCCAGAGGGATGGTATGGAGAGGGAGGAGGGAGGAGGGTTCAGGATGGGGAGCACATGTATACCTGTGATGGATTCATTTTGATATTTGGCAAAACTAATATAATTATGTAAAATTTAAAAATAATATAAAATTAAAAAAATAAAATAAAATAAACTAGCTTATTAACAGTCAGCACTGCCACTACAGTCTGATGTCATGCACTGTCTATAAAACCTTTGTAATGCTTTTGTTCAGTGTTCAGAGCTGGAAGTGTTAACTCCTCTGGACCTGCTGGTGTAATAAACCTGAGTTCTCCAACTCTCCGAGTGTGGTGCTTGTTTTCTCGACCATCAGACTTCTTCAACAGTATGGGGCCTGAGGATTTGCATTTCTGAAACTTTCCAAGGATGCTGATGTTTTGGTTCCTAGACCTCTACCTCCTCTCACAGCCCACCCTCAGCACTGGAGCAGTGGTGCTCTCAATACTGGAGATCTAGTCCTGCCTCCATGCTTTCAGACACTCCCTTCACCCCATCTAGAATGTTTCCTTCCTGGGTCACCTTAGAAAAATTCTCCAGGTCCACCCATCAGTCAGTTCAGTTCAGTCGCTCAGTCGTGTCAGACTCTTTGTGACCCCATGAATCCCAGCACGCCAGGCCTCCCTAGAAGACTGCTTTCTCTGATCTGTTCCCTATCTGCAACAATCCACTCCCACGTTCTGTTGCTACTCCTTGTAACAATGACCTCGTGGTTTTGTGTGTTATACTTAAGTTTGTCTTTATCTGTCCCCCATGCTGAGTTCTTAATTTTCCAAGGGAATGGCCTTGTCCTGTTTATCTTTTCATGTCCAGCTGCAAGTAGAAGCTTACAGAAATGCTTGTTCACAAACCCATTCCTCCACACTGCTAACTTTCAGGTCCCTCCATAGCCCTGGCCTAACCACTGTTTCATTCTGATCTTTTGCCATTCCTTCGACTCCCCAGTGCTGCTCCAGATTGCTTTCCACCCAGTAACAGCATCAGATAGTACAGGGGGAATGACTGCATCCACAAATGTAAAGTATGATTAATTATAACAATGACCAGCTTCAGTGTAATTAATAAATATGTTTTCAGGACCCAAGAAGTACGAAGTAACACTGCAGTTCTCAAAGCAGAGTCCAGGGAACCCTGGGAGTCCTTGAGACCCTTTCAGCTGGAATCTACAGGATCAAATCTCTCTTCATAATGCTGCTAAGATGTTTTTCCTTTTTGCACTTTTTCCCAGGGTAAGGTGGAATTTTCCAGAGGCAACCAAAGTGTGATATTGTGACAGAGTAAAGTCAGAAACAGACATGATTTCCCAGCTCTCTCACATTAAGCCATACATCAAAGAGGGTTACAAAAATGTAAAGCAATGCCGTTCTTTCCACTAACTTTCATCTGTTTTGTACAGATTTTTTTCATAGAATATGTTATTCATGTTAACATGCAGTGGCTTTATTACTGTCATCTTTAAATGACTAAATAATATTTTAATTTCTCATTTTCAATTTTAATACAGTAAATATTGATATTTATAACCCACATAAACAAGAACTCTTTGAAGTTCTCGATAAATTTTAAGAATGCAAAGGGGTCCTGAGAACTAAAAGTTTAAAGACTGATTTAATTTCATGCTCCACAATGGAATGAAGTAAAAAATTTCTCAATGTATCTTAGGTTATTGGGGTGGCAGTCTTCACTCTTTTAACAATGATTTTATGGGTTTTTTTTCCTCTTAATGATAGGAAAGGTACCACAGAATTCAAATTTAGGCAGGCAAGCACAGATTTTTGTAATCCATGCAAAACATCAGATGTTTGCACTAAGTTTCTATGATTTAACTTTTAAATTTTTCTTTTTTGGTTTTTATGTGGGAAAGGTATACATTAATAAATGAAATATATGTGTGTGTGTCAGTCCCTCAGACATGTCCAACTCTTTGCAACCCCATGGACTGTAGCCCACCAGGCTCCTCTGTCTATGGGATTTCCCAGGCAAGAATACTGGAGTGGGTTGTCATTGCCTTCTCCAGGGGATATTCCCCACCCAGGGGTCAAACCCAGATCTCCCATATTGGCAGGCTGGTTCTTTAGAACTGAGTCACCAGGGACAATACCAACATATGCTTTAGGGGGAACTCAATTCAACCTAGCACAATAGACAATGGCACAAGTTAGAGAAATTATACAGAAAAGAAGTATGACTTAAAATCACGGAGCTCAAATCATAGAAGCTACTTCCATATTTCAGTCTATGATAAGAAAGAGGTGAGGAGGTTATCAGACCAAAACCTTAACTTCCTTTATTGTATTGTTGCTCTTTGTCACCATGTGCTTGGAAATGTGACTTAAGAAACTGGGTCTTCTGCTCTTAAGTTTCTTGTTGGACCTCACAGAGGCCAGGAGTGCCTACTGGTCTGGGGGAGCCCATTTACATTCTTTTAAGTCAGTCAATTCTTGCTTAGATGATGCAGGTGGGAAAAATGATCTGGACCTACAAGTTTTAGAACCAATTCCAGTACTGTTGTGCCAAAACTCTTGGATAGGAGGAGGGATACAGAGGGAAAGAAAGAAGAAAAGTGGAGTCTTCTGAAATTCTAAACCCTTCTAACCTTGGGACCCCGAAGCCATTTAAAGATGCAGCTTGCAGTGATGACAAGCGTTGCTAAGAATGAAATGAGTTTGGTCAGTGAATTGAAGGAAGGAGATCTTGTAAAGAAAGACAAACGAGGGCAAAAACACTGCCAAATTGTTGTGGTGAGTTGAGCCAGGAAAACTGTTGGAAGTTGACCAAAGGGAGCCCAAAGACTGAGGATGGCTGAGCCCAGCATCCACCACTGCATGTGGCCTCACTGATAAGAAAACCACACCCATGGGCAAGAGCTGCACTGACCTAATCCAGCCTCATGTACCCTATAGGAACATAGAACTTCCCTTGTGGCTCAGCTGATAAAGAATCTGCCTACAATGGGGGAAACCTGTGTTCGATTCCTGGTTTGGAAAATCCCCTGGAGAAGGGAAGAGCTACCCACTCTAGTATTCTAGCCTGGAGAATTCCATGGACTGTATAGTTCACGGGGTCACAAAGAGTTAAGACACAACTGAGCGACTTTTACTTTCGCCCCATAGGTACACATTAAGAAGCTTTAAATAGTGCCCATTTATTATGCACAGCTGTCCAGACCTGGCCTAGCTTCCAAGGCTTCACAGAGAGTGTCAACTGCTGGGGTCTTCCAAAATGCTTTCTTGCCAGTCTTGAAATGTAATCTTAGCAGTTCCTTTTGCAAAAAATGTAGTCAGCTGCCTCTCTCTTGATGCAGATCACGTTATGCATTTTTCATGGAATGCACCTCCATAGCAGATATCAAAAGAGCTGTCTACCAATTAAGGAAGACTTCATTGCGAGTCCCTGTTTGCCTCTCCAGCCTCTTTTGATGTGCCAGGAACTCCCAGCACACATGAAGCAGGGCACATATAGATCTCCTCTCTGACAGACTGGCAACACTTTCTCCCCTAGTGTCCCACCCTTTAACTCTGGCTGGGCCTTTAAGACCAAGCTCAGAACACTTCTTGTCCAGAGAGTCCCCATGGATTCTCCCCAGACTGAGTCTCATGTCATCAAAGTTGATCTTCCTCGGGCCTATGCACACACCCCATGGCAAGCACCCTCAGGCCCAGGTGAAGTGTGTTGCTCGAACATAGGACTCCAATGCCTAAGAGTCCTAAGGAGGTGCCCAGCCCTAAGTGCTCAACAAGAGCAGTTGTGTCCCTGCCACCACCACGTATATCAGGATGCCTCTCCTCCAGCACTGACCCTTTCTCTCTGTGTGCCCAGATGGTAGCAATGGTGCCGGTCCTGCCAAACAGAGCAGCTACCCCAAGCTGTGAGTAAACAGGCCAGCAACAAACAGCCCCCATCACTTAGAAGGAATGCACTGGAGCCCCTTGCTGGTAAACAAGGAAAGAAAAGGACTCCCAGGATGTGTCCTTGACCTCTCCTCTGAGCAGGTGTGTCCTATGGCTTCCATCACTAGATCTACTGGGGACCACCTGCAGGGCAGGCAGGATAATGCCTCCCTCTCTCTATCCAGTCTATTCTGGCCCTCCAAGAATTCCTCTTGGGAGGATTGAGGGATGCCTGGAGACCAGCATCAGCAGGAATTTGCCCACAGACAAAGGCCAGGGCCCTGAGGTCTGAGAGGCCTGCCCTGCATCCCCAGGTACCAGCGATCTTTGCCCCTTCCCCAGTGTGGCTCAGTTGTTCCCCAACGTGCTCCCAGGCATGCCTCTTTCAAGACCTCCCAGAATCCACTTGGGCCGCTCTACCTGTCAGCCATCAATCACCCTCTGGTCCCTCTAAATCAGCAGATTGACCTGGAATGGTTTGCAGAGAGACAGCCAAAGTAGGGGGAGGGAGAGAAATGCATACCTCCCACCCCTCTCAGGGGTCCTTTCCCACGTGGCCAGGCTACTTCTTCATCCATTCCCAGAGCAACTCCTCTGGGAGGAGTCAGGACCCAACCCTGGGCCAACTCCTTGTCAATCAGACCCCAGGGGTGCAGAAACACAAATGGATACACATGTGTCCCAGCCCATGGCAATCTAGGCAGGGGTCTGGTGAGAGAATGGAGTGACTGTACAGTCCTGCCCTTCCTCCAGTGCCATCTTAACCCCAGGGCAACTCTACAATGGGAGCATGCCAACTGAATTGCCCAGAACATTTGCACAATGGTCCTCAGAGTGGGGTGGTAGAGGGCAAAAGCAGGAGGGCTGAACCAGCCTAGGCAACAAGGACTTCTGGGAGTTTGTTCCAGCTGCTGTTGTCATATGGTAATGTGCAATGGTTAGGTGGGAAAGGTCAAGAGTGACCTTACTGTGCTGTTGTCTTTGTTAGAGGAGGGAACAGGGGGTGCAGCATGTAGCCTTTCCCCTGTGACCTAGAGTACTGGCACTGGGTGGTGCTCCCAAGTGCTGCACAGATGTGATGAGAGGATGCACACAAGGAAGGGCTCTTTGGCACATGTGTAGGGTGAGTAGGGAGAAGCGGTGACCGCCACTGCAGCTCACACCTGCTTCTGTATACACTGCTGTGTTTTGACTCAGGAGCTGTGGTGGCCTCTAGCATAAAGAAATCACCTGTTTTTAAATTGAGATAGAATTCTCATTCCATACAAGTCACTCTTTTGAAGTGGACAACTCAGTGGCATTTAGCACATTCACAGTGTTGTGGAGCCTCCCTTCTGTCCAACTACAAGATATTTTCCTCCCCCTAAACAAGACTTCATCGGCATTAGGCAGTTCCCCTACAATTCTGGCCAGGCCCTGCTAACCACTAATCTTTCAAATTCTGGACATTTCACATTAAAGGAATCAAACAATATGCTGCATTTTTCACCTGGCATCTTTCACAATGTTTTCAAAGCTCATCCATATTGTAGCATGTATTGGTACTTTTTATTTATTTATTTTTTATATGTATCTCTTCACATTTTATTTTATTTTTTAATTTACTTTAATTGGAGGCTAATTACTTTACAATATTGTACTGGTTTTGCCATACATTGACATGAATCAGCCATGGATGTACATGTGTTCCCCACCCTGATCCCCCCTCCCACCTCCCTCCCCATCCCATCCCTCTGGGTCATCCCAGTGCACAAGCCCTGAGCACCCTGTGTCATGCATCAAACCTGGACTGGCAATATGCTTCACATATGATAATATACATGTTTCAATGCTATTTTATCAAATCATCCCACCCTCATCTTCTCCCACATGGAGAAGGAAATGGCATCCCACTCCAGTACTCTTGCCTGGAAAATCCCATGGACAGAGGAGCCTGGAAGGCTGCAGTCCATGGTGTCGCTGAGGGTCGGACACGACTGGGCGACTTCACTTTCACTTTTCACTTTAATGCATTGGAGAAGGAAATGGCAACCCACTCCAGTGTTCTTGTCTGGAGAATCCCAGGGACGGGGGAGCCTCGTGGGCTGCTGTCTATGGGGTCACACAGAGTTGGACACGACTGAAGTGACTTAGCAGCATCTTCTCCCACACAGTCCAAAAGACTGTTCTATACATCTGTGTCTCTTTTGCTATCTTGCATATAGTGTTATCATTATCATCTTTCTAAATTCCACATATATGCATTAGTATACTGTATTGGTGTTTTTCTTTCTGGCTTACTTCACTCTGTATAATAGGCTCCAGTTTCATCCACCTCATTAGAACTGATTCAAATGCATTCTTTGTAATAGCTGAGTAATATTCCACTGTGTATATGTTCCACAGCTTTCTTATCCATTCGTCTCCCAATGGACACCTAGGTTGCTTCCATGTCCTGGCTATTATAAACAGTGCTGTGATGAACATTGGGGTACACGTGTCTCTTTCAATTCTGGTTTCCTTGGTGCGTATATCCAGCAGTGGGATTACTGGGTCGTATGGCAGTTCTATTTCCAGTTTTTAAGGAATTTCCACACTATTTTCCATAGTGGCTGTACTAGATTGCATTCCCACCAACAGGGTAAGAGGGTTCCCTTTTCTCCACACCCTCTCCAGCATTTATTGTTTGTAGACTTTTGGAGAGCAGCCATTATGACTGGCATGAAATGGTACCTCTTTGTGGTTTTGATTTGCATTTCTCTGATAATGAGTGATGTTGAGCATCTTTTTATGTGTTTGTTAGACATCTGTATGTCTTCTTTGGAGAAATGTCTGTTTAGTTTTTTGGCCCATTTTTTGATTGGGTCATTTAGTTTTCTGGAATTGAGCTGCAGGAGTTGCTTGTATATTCTTAAGATTAATTCTTTGTCAGTTGGTTCGTTTGCTATTATTTTGTCCCATTCTGAAGGCTGTCTTTTCACCTTGCTTATAGTTTCCTTTGTTGTAAAGAAGCATTTAAGTTTAATTAGGTCCCATTTGTTTATTTTTCCTTTTATTTCCATTACTCTGGGAGGTGGGTCATAGAGGATCCTGCTGTGATTTATGTCGGAGAGTGTTTTGCCTATGATTTCCTCCAGGAGTTTCATAGTTTCTGGTCTTACCTTTAGATCTTTAATCCATTTTGAATTTATTTTTGTGTATGGTGTTAGAAAGTGTTCTAGTTTCCTTCTTTTACAAGTAGTTGACCAGTTTTCCCAATGCCACTTGTTAAAGAGATTGTCTTTTCTCTATTGTATATTCTTGCTTCCTTTGTCAAAGATAAGGTGTCCATAGGTGCATAGATTTATCTCTGGGCTTTCTATTTTGTTCTGTTGATCTATATTTCTGTCTTTGTGCCGGTACCATACTGTCTTGATGACTGTAGCTTTGTAGTGGAGCCTGAAGTCAAGCAGGTTGATTCCTCCAGTTCCATTCTTATTTCTCAAGATTGCTTTGGCTATTCGAGGTTTTTTGTGTTTCCATATAAATTGTGAAGTTATTTGTTCTAGCTCTGTGAAAAATACCATTGGTAGCTTGATAGGGATTGCATTGAATCTATAGATTGCTTTAGGTAGTATACTCATTTTCACTATATTGATTCTTCTGATCCATGAACATGCTATATTTCTCCATCTATTTGTGTCCTCTTTGATTTCTTTCATCAGTGTTTTATAGTTTTCTCTATGGGTCTTTTGTTTCTTTGCTGCTGCTGCTAAGTTGCTTCAGTCGTGTCTGACTCTGTGCGACCCCATAGATGGCAGCCCACCAGGCCCCTCTGTCCCTGGGATTCTCCAGGCAAGAATACTGGAGTGGGTTGCCATTTCCTTCTCCAATGCACGAAAGTGAAAAGTGAAAGTGAAGTCACTCAGTCATGCCCAACTCTTAGCGACCCCATGGACTGGAGCCTACCAGGCTCCTCCGTCCATGGGATTTTCCAGGCAAGAGTACTGGAATGGGTTGCCATTTGTTTCTTTAGGTAGATATATTAAGTAATTTTTTCTTTTCATTGCAATGGTGAATGGAATTGTTTCCTTATTTTCTCTTTCTGTTTTCTCATTGTTATGTTGTTATGTATAGGAATGCAAGGGATTTCTGTGTGTTAGTTTTATATCCTGAAACTTTATTATATTCATTGATTACCTCTAGTAATTTTCTGGTGGAGTCTTTAGGGTTTTCTATGCAGACAATCATGTCATCTATAAACAGTGAGAGTTTTACTTCTTCTTTTCAAATCTGGATTCATTTTATTTGTTTTCCTGCTCTGACTGCTGTGGCCAAAACTTCCAAAATTATGTAGACTAGTAGTGGTGAGAATGGACACCCTTGTCTTGTTCTTGACTTTAGGGGAAATGCTTTCAGTTTTTCACCATTGAGGATAATGTTTGCTGTGGGTTTGTCATATATAGCTTTTATTATGTTGAGGTATATTCCTTCTATTCCTGCTTTCTGGAAGAATTGATGCTTTTGAACTATGGTGTTGGAGAAGACTCTTCAGAGTCCCTTGGACTGCAAGGCAATCCAACCAGTCCATTCTAAAGATCAGTCCTGTGTTCTTTGGAAGGACCGATGCTAAAGCTGAAACTCCAGTATTTTGGCCACCTCATGCGAAGAGTTGACTCATTGGGAAAGACTCTGCTGCTGGGAGGGATTGGGGGCAAGAGGAGAAGGGGCCAACAGAGGATGAGATGGCTGGATGGCATCATTGACTCGATGGTTGTGAGTTTGAGTGAACTCTGGGTGTTGGTAATGGACAGGGAGGCCTGGCGTGCTGCAATTCATGGGGTCGCAAAGAGTCGGACATGACTGGGCGACTGAACTGAACTGGAGGGTTTTTATCAGAAATGGATGTTGAATTTTGTCAAAGTCTTTCTCTGCATCTATTGAGGCAATCATATGCTTTTATCTTTCAATTTGTTAATGTGGTGTATTACCTTGATTAATTTGTGGATATTGAAGAATCTTTGCATCCCTGGGATAAAGCCCACTTGGTCATGGTGTATGATCTTTTATGTATGTTGTTAGATTCTGTTTGCTAGAATTTTGTTAAGGATTTTTGCATCTATGTTCTTCTATTGGCCTGTAGTTTTCTTTTTTTGTGGCATCTTTGTCTGGTTTTGGTATGAGGGTGATGGTGGCCTCATATAATGAGTTTGGCCGTTTACCTTCCTCTACAATTTTCTGGAAGAGTTTGAGTAGGATAGGTGTTAGATCTTCTCTAAATTTTTGGTAGAATTCAGCTGTGAAGCCATCTGGGCCTGGGCTTTTGTTTGCTGGAAGATTTCTGATTACAGTTTCAATTTCCGTGCTTGTGATGGGTCTGTTAAGATTTTCTATTTCTTCCTGGTTCAGTTTTGAAAAGTTATACTTTTCTAAGAATTTGTCCACTTCTTCCAAGTTTCCATTTTATTGACATATAGTTGCTAATAGTAGTCTCTTATGATGCTTTGTATTTCTGTATTGTTTGTTGTGATTTCTCCGTTTTCATTTCTAATTTTGTTGATTTGATTTTTCTCCTTTTGTTTCTTGATGAGTCTGGCTAATGGTTTGCCAATTTTATTTATCTTCTCAAAGAACCAGCTTTCAGCTTTGTTGATTTTTGCTATGGTCTCCTTTGTTTCTTTTGCATATACTTCTGCCCTAATTTTTTTAATTAAATTTATTTATTTTAATTGGAGGCTAATTACTTTACAATATTGTATTGGTTTTGCCACACATCAACATGAATCCTCCACAGGTGTTCTGCCATAATTTTTACCTGTGGTGGATTCATTTTGATATTTGGCAAAACTAATACAATTATGTAAAATTTTAAAATAAAATAAAATTAAAAAAAATAAAAATAAATTAAAAAAATTTATTTCCTTCTACTAACCTTGGTGTTTTTCATTTCTTCCTTTTCTAGTGGCTTTAGATATAGAGTTAGGTTTTTTATTTGACTTTTTTCTTGTTTTTTTGAGGTAAACCTGTATTGCTATGAACCTTCCCCTTAGCACTGCTTATATAGTGTCCCATAGGTTTTGGCCCAGACATCCTGGAATGTGAAGTCAAGTGGGCCTTAGAAAGCATCACTATGAACATAGCTAGTGTAGGTGATGGAATTCCAGTCGAGCTATTTCAAATCCTGAAGGATGATGCTGTGAAAGTGCTGCACTCAATATGCCAGCAAATTTGGAACACTCAGCAGTGGCCACAGCAATGGAAAAGGTCAGTTTTCATTACAATCCCAAAGAAAAGTAATGTCAAAGAATGCTCAAACTACCACACAATTGGACTCATCTCACATGCTAGTAAAGTAATGTTCAAAATTCTCCAAGCCAGGCTTCAGCAATACGTGAACTGTAAACTTCCATATGTTCAAGCTGGTTTTAGAAAAGGCAGAGGAACCAGAGATCAAATTGCCAACATCTGCTGGGTCACTGAAAAAGCAAGAGAGTTCCAGAAAAACATCTATTTCTGCTTTACTGACTATGCCAAAGTCTTTGACTGTGTGGATCACAGTAAACTGTGGAAAATTCTGAAAGAGATGGGAATACCAGACCACCTGACCTGCCTCTTGAGAAACTTATATGCAGGTCAGGAAGCAACAGTTAGAACTGGATGTGGAACAACACACGGGTTCCAAATAGCAAAAGGAGTACATCAAGGCTGTATATTGTCACCCTGCTTATTTAACTTATATGCAGAGTACATCATGAGAAATGCTGGGCTGGAAGAAGCATAGGCTGGAATCAAGATTGCCGGGAGAAATATCAATAACCTCAGATATGCAGATGACATCACCCTTATGGCAGAAAGTGAAGAGGAACTCAAAAGCCTCTTGATGAAAGTGAAAAAGGAGAGTGAAAAAGTTGGCTTAAAGCTCAACATTCAGAAAATAAAGATCATGGCATCCGGTCCCATCACTTCATGGCAGATAGATGGGGAAACAGTGGAAACAGTGGCAGACTTTATTTTTGGGGCTCCAAAATCACTGAAGATGGTGATTGCAGCCATGAAATTAAAAGACACTTACTCCTTGAAAGGAAAGTTATGACCAATCTAGATAGCATATTAAAAAGCAGAGACATTACTTTGCCAACAAAGGTCCATCTAGTCAAGGCTATGGTTTTTCCAGTAGTCATGTATGGATGTGAGAGTTGGACTGTGAAGAAAGCTGAGCACCAAAGTATTGATGCTTTTGAACTGTGGTGTTGGAGAAGACTCTTGAGAGTCCCTTGGAGTGCAAGGAGATCCAACCTGTCCATTCTAAAGAAGATCAGTTCTGGGTGTTCTTTGGAAGGACTTATGCTAAAACTGAAACTTCAATACTTTGGCCCTCATGCGAAGAGTTGACTCATTGGAAAAGACTCTGATTCTGAGAGGGATTGGGGGCAGGAGGAGAAGGGGCGACAGAGGATGAGATGGCTGGATGGCATCACTGACTCGATGGACGTGAGTTTGAGTGAACTCTGGGAGTTGGTGTTGGACAGGGAGGACTGGCATGATGCAATTCATAGGGTTGCAAACAGTCAGACACGACTGAGCGACTAAAATGAACTGAACTGAACTGATAGGTTTTGGGGTGTTTTTTTTTTTAATTTTCATTCATTTGTATGCATATTTTGATTTCTTTTTTGATTTCTTCTCGGATTTGTTGGTTATTCAGCAGTGTGTTGTTCAGCCTCCATATGCTGGGATCTTTAATAGCTTTTCTCCTGTAATTGACATCTAATCTTACTTCTTTCTGGTCAGAAAAGATGCTTGGAATGATATCAAATTTTTGAATTCACCAAGGCTAGATTTATGGCCCAGTATGTGATCTATCCTGGAAAAGGTTCCATGTGCACTGGAGAAAAAGTTGAAATTCATGGTTTTGGGTTGAGACTCACACACAAAGAGGGAAAAACAAAGATACTGAGATAGAGACATACACATTGAGAGAGAGATACACACACACTGCGAGAGACACACATACACTGGGAGAGGAAGACACACACACACTGGCAGAGGGAGACACACACACTGGCAGAGGGAGACACACAATGACACAGAGAGACACACATGCAATGAGTGACACACACATACAACGACTCACACACACACACACACACACACAATGAGGGACCCAAACACACACTGAATGGGATGGAATCACTGAGAGAGTGAGACAGTCTTTGAAAGAGACCCACACACTGAGAAAGACACACACACACACTGAGAGAGACACACATACAGAGACAGACACAATACACACACAGAGAGAAACATAATAGCACTGAGAGACACACACATACAGAGAGAGACACAACACACACTGAAAGAGACACACACACACACTGAGATACACAAATACACACTGTGAGAGACACACACACAGTGAGAGAGATACACACTGAGAGATACATAATTACACAAACTAGAGAGACGCACACACTGAGACAAACGCACACATACTGAGAGGGTCACACACACAGAGATACACATACCATGAAAGACATACATACAGAGAGAGAGTCACAGACACAATGAGAGACAAACACACACACTCTAAATTGGATGGAAACACTGAGGCAGGGACACACACCCTGAGAGAGAGACTCATATAGTGAGAGAGACACACATACACAGTGAGAGAGAGACACACACACACACACTCTGAGAGACACACTCACATACAGACACACATTGAGAGAGACACACAGACACACTGAGAGATACACACATATATAGAGAGATACATGCACACGGTGAGAGAGAGACACACACAAAGTGAGAACACACACACACTGTGAGAGAGACACACATATTGAGAGAAACACACGCTGAGTGAGACACACAGTGAGAGAAATTTGCACTATGACAGAGACACACATACTGATAGATATGCACACTGAGAGACACACACTCACTCACTGAGAGAGACATACACACACAGAAACACTGAGAGACACACACGCAGAGACAAACAGAGACACACACAATGAGAGATAGACACACAATGGGACAGAGACACACAAAAACACTGAGGGAGACACACATGCACTGAGAGATAAACATACACACTGAAAGAAACACACACAATGAGAGAGACACACAGAGACACACACAATGAGAGAGAGAAACACAATGAGACAGGGACACAAAATCACAGTGAGAGAGCCACATACACTGAGAGAGAGACACAAACAAACTGATAGTGAGACACACACTGAGAGACAGACTCACACACACAGAGTGAGATATACAGACACTGAGATCGAGACATACACAATGAGAGAGACACACACATGCTGAGAGAGAAACATACAGAAATACACACACACAGACAGAGAGACACATGCAAACTGAGAGACACCAGCACACAAACATAGAGACAGAGACACACGTGCACTGAGAGAGAATCATAAACACTGAAAGATAGGAACACACACACACTGATAGACACAACATACAGAGACACACACACACACTGAAAGACACAGACACACACAGAGAGAGACACATACTGTGAAAGAGACACACACACATGAAACTGAGAGAGAGGCACACAACGAGAGAAAGCACGCACACTCTGACACATACACAGACACACACAAAGAGAGACATACACACTGAGACAGAAACACACACACACTGAGAGACACACACACTGAGAGAGACAGACATATACCCTGAGAGAGAAGCCACACACACACAGGCACACAGAGACACAGGCACTGGGAGAGACACACACACACACAAACATGAGAGACACACACACATAGACACACACAATGAGACAGAGAAACACACAATGAGACAGAGACACATAAACACACTGAAAGAGCCACATACACACAAACTGAGAGCAAGAGAGACACACACATACAGAGTGAGACACACACACACTGAAATACAGACACACACAGTGGGAGACAAGAAATACACACTGAGAGAGAGGCCACACACACACAGACACAGGCACTGGGAGAGAGACACACACACAGAAACCTTGAGACACACACAATGAGACAGAGAAACACACAATGAGACAGAGACACACAAACACACTGAGAGAGCCACACACATGAGAGAGAGACACAAAAACACACTGAAAGAGCCACATACACACAAACAGAGAGAGACCCAAACATACAGAGTGAGACACACACACACTGAAATACAGACCCACACAGTGAGAGACACACACACAGACACTGAGAGAGATAAACACACAGAAATTTGCACACACAGACAGAGACACACACACAGTGTGAGAGAGACACACACACATGCACATTGAGAGAGAGGCACACAGCATGAGAGGGACACTCACACACTGACAGACACACACAGATACACAGTCACACAGACACACTGAGACAGACACACATACACTGAGAGAGACACACATACAGAGGCACACACACTGAGGTAGAAACACACACTGAGAGAGAGACACACACACAGAGACACACACAATGAGAGAGAGAAACATACAATGAGACAGGGACACAAAATCACAGTAAGAGAGCCATACACTGAGAGAGAGACACGAACAAACTGATAGTGAGACACATACACCGAGAGAGAGACTCACACACACAGAGTGAGACATACAAACACTGAGATAGAGACATACACACTGAGAGAGACACACACACACACACTGAGAGAAAAATACACAGCAATACGCACACACAGACAGAGAGACACACACAAACTGAGAGACACCAGCACACAAACATAGAGACAGAGACACACACACACACTGAGATAATCAAACACTGAAAGATAGAAACACAAACACACTAATAGACACAAAAATACAGAGACAGGTACACATACTGAAAGACACAGACACACACACTGAGAGACACATACTGTGAAAGAGACACACACACATGTGCACTGAGAGAGAGGCACAGAACGAGAGAAGGCACACACACACTGACACACACACATACACAGACACACACAGACACACATTGAGAGAGAGACATACACACTGAGACAGAAACACACACACACTCTGAGACACACATACTGAGAGACAGACATACACACTGAGAGAGAGGCCACACACACACAGGCACACAGAGACATGGGCACTGGGAGACAGACAGACACACACAAAACCTGAGAGATACACACACACATAGACACACACATTGAGTCACAGAAACACACAATGAGACAGAGACACACAAACACACTGAAAGAGCCACATACACACAAACTGAGAGAAAGAGAGACCCACACATACAGAGTGAGACACACACACACTGAAATACAGACACACAGTGAGACACACACACACACACTGAGAGAGAGAAACACACAGAAATTCACACATACACAGAGACACACACAGTGTGAGAGAGACACACACACATGCACACTGAGAGAGAGGCACATAACGAAAGAAGGACACTCACACACTGACAGACACACACTGAGAGAGAGACACACACAGAGGCACACACACTGAGCTAGAAACACACACACACAGACAGAGGCCACACACACAGACACACAAAGACAGACACTGAGAGAGACACACAAAAACACTGAGACACACACAGAGTGACACACACAATGAGAGAGAGACATACACACTGAGAGAGAAACACACATACACTGAGAGAAAAACACTGAGAGAGACAGACATACACACTGAGAGAGAGGCCACACACAGATACAGAGAGACACAGGCACTGGGAGAGAGACACACATACAGAACCTGAGAGACACACAAACACATAGACACACACACACACACAATTAGAGACCCAAACACACACTGAATAGGGTGGAATCACTGAGAGAGTGACATTCTCTGAGAGAGAGACACACACACACTGAGAAAAAAAACACACACACTGAGGGAGACACACAACACACTGAGAGACACACACTTACCGAGACAGACACAATACGCACAGAGAGACACACAATCATACTGAGAGACACACACATACAGAGAGAGACACAACACACACTGAGACAGACACACATACACTGATAGATACACACACTGAGAGAGAGACACTCACACACTGAGAGAGACATACACACACAGAAACACTGAGAGACACACACGCAGAGACAAACAGAGACACACACAATGAGAGAAAGAAACACAATGGGACAGAGACACACAAAAAAACTGAGAGAGACACACATGCACTGAGAGATAAACATACACACTGAAAGAAACACACACAATGAGAGAGATACACAGAGACACACACAATGAGAGAGAGAAACACACAATGAGACAGGGACACAAAATCACAGTGAGAGAGCCACACACACTGAGAGAGAGACACAAACAAACTGATAGACACATACACTGAGAGAGAGAATCACACACAGAGAGAGACATACAAACACTGAGATCAAGACATACACACTGAGAGAGACACACATACACTGAGAGAGAAACAC
The DNA here is from genome assembly GCF_032452875.1 of Bos javanicus. Taxonomy (NCBI): domain Eukaryota; kingdom Metazoa; phylum Chordata; class Mammalia; order Artiodactyla; family Bovidae; genus Bos; species Bos javanicus. Next base: position 37,867,525 of record NC_083897.1, on the reverse strand, counting down.
ACAGAAATACACACACACACACAGAGAGACACATGCAAACTGAGAGACACCAGCACACAAACATAGAGACAGAGACACACGTGCACTGAGAGAGAATCATAAACACTGAAAGATAGAAACACACACACACTAATAGACACAAACATACAGAGACACATACACCCACTGAAAGACACACACAAGTACACTGAGAGACACACACTGTGAAAGAGACACACACACATGAAACTGAGAGGCACACAACGAGAGAAAGCACACACACACTGACACATACACATACACAGACACACACAGACACACACTGAGAGAGAGACATACACACTGAGACAGAAACACACATACTCTGAGACACACACACTGAGAGAGACAGACATACACACTGAGAGGGATTCCACACACAGACACACAGAGACACAGACACTAGGAGAGAGACACACACACACAAACATGAGAGACGCACACACATAGACACACACAATGAGACAGAGAAACACACAATGAGACAGAGACACACAAATACACTGAGAGAGCCACACACATGAGAGAGAGACACAAACACACTGAAAGAGCCACATACACACAAACTGAGAGCAAGAGAGACACACACGTACAGAGTGAGATACACACACACTGAAATACAGACACACACAGTGAGAGACAGAGAAATGCACACTGAGAGAGAGGCCACACACACACAGACACACAGACACAGGTACTGGGAGAGAGACACACACACAGAAACCCTGAGACACACACACACACATAGACACACACAATGAGACAGAGAAACACACAATGAGACAGAGACACACAAACACACTGAGAGAGCCAAACACATGAGACAGAGACACATAAACACACTGAAAGAGCCACATACACACAAACTGAGAGAGAGACCCACACATACAGAGTGAGACACACACACACTGAAATATAGACCCACACAGTGGGAGACACACACACAGACACTGAGAGAGAGAAGCACACAGAAATTCACACACACACAGACACACACATTGTGAGAGAGACACACACACATGCACACTGAGAGAGAGGCACACAATGAGAGAGGGACACTCATACACTGACAGACACACACAGACACAGAGACACACACTGAGAGACACACACACAGAGGCACACACACTGAGCTAGAAACACACACACACTGAGAGAGACAACACATACACAGACACACAGAGGCACAGACACTGAGAGAGAGACACATACAGAGAGACACACACAATGAGAGAGAGACATACACACTGAGAGAGAAACACACACACACTAAGAGACACACACAGAGAGACAGATATACACACTGAGAGAGAGGCCACACACACAGATACAGAGAGACACAGGCACTGGGAGAGAGACACAGACACAGAAAACCTGAGAAACACACACATAGACACACACACACAATTAGAGACCCAAACACACACTGAACAGGATGGAATCACTGAGAGAGAGACACACACACTGAGAAAAAGACACACACACACTGAGAGAGACACACAACATGATGAGAGACACATACATACAGAGAGAGACACAATACACACTGAGACAGACACACACACACACTGAGATACACAAATACACACTGTGAGAGAGACACACACACTGAGCGACACACATACACTGAGAGAGAGAAATACACACTGAAAGATACATAATGACACAAATTGAGAGAGACACACACACTGAGAGTGAGACACACACACTGAGAAAAACACACACATACTGAGAGGGTATACACACAGAGATAGACACATCATGAAAGACACACACATACAGAGAGAGACACAGACACACTTAAAGACACACACACTCTAAATTAGACGGAAACACTGAGACAGGGACACACACCTTGAGAGAGAGACCCACACAGTGAGAGAGACCCACACAGTGAGAGAGACACACACACAAAGTGAGAGACACACACACACACTGAGTGACTCTCACACACTCATAGAGACACACATTGAGAGAGACACACAGACACACTGAGAGAGACACACACAGACACACTGAGAGACACACATATAGAGAGATACATGCACACAGTGAGAGAGAGACACACATACTGCAAGAGGCACACACGCACTGGGAGAGGGAGACACACACACTGGCAGAGGGAGACACACACTGACACAGAGAAACACACACGCAATGAGAGACACACATATACAATTACACACACACACACACACGAGAGATCCAAACACACTGAATTGGATGGAATCACTGAGTGAGACAGTCTGTGAAAGAGACCCACACACTGAGAAAGACACACATACTGAGAGAGACACACAAACACACTGAGAGACACACACATACAAAGACAGACACACAATTACACTGAGAGACACACATAAAGAGAGACACAACACACACTGAAAGAGACACACACACTGAGATACACAAATAAACACTGTGAGAGAGACACACACTGAGAGAGAGAAATACACACTGAGAGATACATAATGACACAAACTGAGAGAGGCACACACACTGAGAGCGAGACACACACACTGAGACAAACGCACACATACTGAGAGGGTCACACACACACAGATACACACATCATGAAAGACCCCACATACAGAGAGATACACAGACACACTGAGAGACACACACACACACACACTCTCTAAATTGAACAGAAACTCTGAGATAGGGACACACACCCTGATAGAGAGACCCACACAGTGAGAGAGACACACACAGAGTGAGAGAGAGACACACACACACACTGAGAGACACTCACACACACATACAGACACACATTGAGAGAGACACACAGACACACTGAGAGACACACACATATATAGAGGGATACACACACACAGTGAGAGAGAGTCACACACACAGTGAGAACACACAAACACACTGTGAGAGAGACACACACACTGAGAGAAACAGACACTGAGCAAGACCTACAAACAGTGAGAGAAATTCACACAATGACAGAGACACACATACTGATAGATACACACACTGAGAGAGACACTCACATACTGAGAGAGACATACACACACAGAAACACTGAGAGACACACACGCAGAGACAAACAGAGACACACACAGTGAGAGAGACACACACACACAATGGGACAGAGAGACAAAAAAACACTGAGAGAGACACACATGCACTGAGAGATAAACATACACACTGAAAGAAACACACACAATGAGAGAGACACACAGAGACACACACAATGAGAGAGAGAAACACACAATGAGACAGGGACACAAAATCACAGTGAGAGAGCCACACACACTGAGAGAGAGACACAAACAAACTGATAGACACATACACTGAGAGACAGACTCACACACACAGAGTGAGACATACAAACACTGAGATCGAGACATACACAATGAGAGAGACACACACACACTGAGAGAGAAACACACAGAAATACACACACAGAGACAGAGAGGCACACACAAACTAAGAGACACCAGCACACAAACATAGAGACAGAGACACATACACACTGAGAGAGAATCTTAAACACTGAAAGATAGAAACACACACACTGTTAGACACAAACATACAGAGACACATACACCCACTGAAAGACACAGACACACACACTGAGAGACACATACTGTGAAAGAGACACACACACATGAAACTGAGAGAGAGGCACACAATGAGAGAAGGCATGCACACACTGACACACACACATCAGACACATACTGAGAGAGAGACATACACACTGAGACAGAAACGCACACACACTGAGAGACATACACACTGAGAGAAACAGATATACACACTGAGAGGGAGGCCACACACAGACACACAGAGACACAGACACTAGGAGAGAGACACACACACACAAACGTGAGAGACACACACACATAGACACACAGAGACACAGACACTGGGAGAGAGACACATACAAGCACTGAGACACACTCAGAGAGATACAAACAATTAGAGACAGAAACACACAATGAGACAGGAACACAATCACACTGAGAGAGCCACACACACTGAGAGACACAAAGAAACTGATAGTGAGACACGTACACACACTGGGAGAGAGAGACTAACACACACAGAGGGAGAAACACAAACACTGAGATAGAGACATACACATTGAGAGAGAGACACACACACACTGAGACAGACACACACACACTGGCAGAGGGAGACACACAGTGACACAGAGAGACATGCAATGAGAGACACACACATACAACAACTCACACACACATACAATGAGAAACCCAAACAGACATTGAATGGGAGGGAACCACTGAGAGAGTTAGTCTGTGAAAGAGACCCACACACTGAGAAAGACACAAACACACACACTGAGAGAGACACACAAGCACACTGAGAGACATACACATACAGAGACAGACACAATACACACAGCTAGAGACACACAACACAGTGAGAGACACACACACATACAGAGAGACACAACACACACTGAAAGAGACACACACACACTGAGATACACAAGCACTGTGAGATAGACACACACACTGAGACACACACACACACTGAGAGAGAGAGATACACACTGAGAGATACATAATTACAAAAACTAGAGAGACACACACACACACTGAGAGAGAGAGATACACACTGAGAGATACATAATTACAAAAACTAGAGAGACACACACACTGAGAGTGAGACACACACACTGAGACAAACACACACATACTGAGAGGGTCACACACACAGATATACACACACCATGAAAGACACACACATACGGAGAGAGAGACACAGACACACTGACACACACACACACACACACTCTCTAAATTGGACGGAAACACTGAGACAGGGACACACACCCTGAGAGAGAGACCTGCACAATGAGACACACACACACACACAGAGTGAGAGAGAGACACACACACACTGAGAGACACTCAACACACATACAGTCACACACTGAGAGAGACACACAGACACACTAAGACACACACACACATATAGAGAGATACACGCACACAGTGAGAGAGAGACAGACACACAGAACACACACACACACTGTGAGAGACACACACACACTGAGAGAAACTCACACTGAGTGAGACATACAATGAGAGAAATTCACACAATGACAGAGACACACACACTGATAGATACACACACTGAGAGAGAGAAACTCACACAATGAGAGAGACATACACACACAGAAACACTGAGAGACACACACACAGAGACAAACAGAGACACACACAGTGAGAGAGAGGCACACAATGGGACAGACACACACAAAAACACTGAGAAAGACACACACGCACTGAGAGATAAACATACACACTGAAAGAAGCACACACAATGAGAGAGAGAAACACACAATGAGACAGGGACACAAAATCACAGTGAGAGAGCCACACACACTGAGAGACAGACTAAAACATACTGATAGTGAGACACATACACACACTGAGAGAGAGAGACTCACACATACAGAGGGAGAAACACAAACACTGAAACAGAGACATATACACTGAGAGAGAGACACACACACAGAGATACACACATACTGGGAGAGGGAGACACACACACTGGCAGAGGGAGACACACACTGACACAGATAGACACACAAGCACTGAGAGACACACACATCCAGACACACACACACACACACTGAGAGACCCAAACACACACTGAATGGGATGGAATCACTGAGAGAGTGACACACTCTGAGAGAGAGACCCACACAATGAGAGAGGTACACACACACAGTGAGAGACACATACACACTGAGAGACACCCACACACACATACAGACACACATTAAGAGAGACACACAGACACACTGAGAGAGGGACACACAGACACACTGAGAGACACACACATATAGAGAGGATACACGCACACAGTGAGAGAGAGACACACACACGCATTGAGAGACACACACACACACTGGCAAAGGGAGACACACATACTGGCAGAGGGAGACACACACACTGGCAGAGGGAGACACACACTGACACAGAGAGACACACATATAATGATAGACATACACATACAGACACACACACACACACACACACACACACTGAGAGACCCAAACACACACTGAATGGGATGGAATCACTGAGAGAGTGATACACTCTGAGAGAGAGACCCACACTGAGAAAGATACACACACACAGACTGAGAGAGACACACAAACACACAGAGAGACACATGCATACAGAGAGAGACAAAATATACACAGAGACACACAATCACACTGAGATACACAAATACACACTGTGAGAGAGACACACACACTGAGAGACACACAGACACTGAGAGAGAGAAATACACACTGAGAGATACACAATGACACAAAGTGAGAGAGATGCACACACAGAGAGGGAGACACACATACTGAGACAAACACACACATACTAAGAGGGTCACACACACAGAGAGATACACACACAATGAAAGACACACACATACAGAGAGAGACACAGACACACTGAGAGACACACATCCACTCTAAATTGGATGGAAACAGTGAGACAGGGACACACACCCTGAATCAGAGACCCACACAGTGAGAGAGACACACACACAGAGTGAGAGAGAGACATACACACATACTGAAAGACACTCACAAACACATACTGACACACATTGAGAGAGACACTGACACACTGAGAGAGAGACACACAGACACACTGAGAGACACACACATGTATAGAGAGATACACACACACACTGAGAGAGAGACACACAGTGAGGACACACACATACACTGTGAGAGAGACACACACACTGAGAGAACCACACACTGAGCGAGACACACAAACACTGAGAGAAATTCACACAATGAAAGACACACACACACTGATACACACTGAGAGACAGACACTCACACATTGAGAGAGACATACACACAGAAACACAGAGACACACACAGAGACAAACAGAGACACACACAATGAGAGAGACACACAATGGGACAGAGGCACAGACACACACGCACTGAGAGATAAACATACACACTGAAAGAAACACACACAATGAGAGAGACACACACATGAGAGAGACACACACAAACACACTGAAAGAGCCACATACACACAAACTGAGAGAAAGAGAGACCCACACATAAAGAGTGAGGCATACACACACTGAAATACAGACACACACAGTGAGATACACACACACAGACACTGAGAGAGAGAAACACACAGAAATTCACACACACAGACAGAGAGACACACACACTGTGAGAGAGACACACACACATGCACACTGAGAGAGAGGCACACAATGAAAGAGGGACACTCACACACTGACAGACACACACAGATACATAGACACACACAGACACACACTGAGAGAGACAAACACACACAGAGGCACACACTGAGCCAGAAACACACACACACACTGAGAGAGAGAACACACACTCACACAGACACACAGAGACAAAGATCCTGAGAGAGAGACACACACAAACACTGAGACACACACACAGAGACACACACAATGAGAGTGAGAAGCACACAATGAGACAGGGACACACAATCACAGTGAGAGAGCCACACACACTGAGAGACAGACTGAAACACACTGATAGGAGACAGATACACACACTGAGAGAGACTCACACACACAGAGGGAGAAACACAAACACTGAGATAGAGACACACACATTGAGAGAGAGACACACACACACTGAGAGAGACACACACACACTGGGAGAGGGAGACACACACACTGGCAGAGGGAGACACACACTGACACAGACAGACACACATGCAATGATAGACACACACATAGAGAGAGAGACACACACACACACACTTAGAGACCCAAATGCACACTGAATAAGATGGAGTCACTGAGAGAGTGGCACACTCTGAGAGAGAGAGACTCACACACTGAGAAAGACACACACACACACACTGAAAGAGACACACAAACACACTGAGAGATACACACGTACTGAGACAGACACAATACCCACAGAGACAGACACACAATCACACTGAGAGACACACACATACAGAGACACAACACACACTGAGACAGACACACACATACTGAGATACACAAATACTCACTGTGAGAGAGACACACATATGGAGTGACACACACAGAGAGAGAGAAATACACACTGAGAGATACATAATGACACAAACTGAGAGAGATACACACACTGAGAGTGAGATACACACACTGATACAAACACACACATACTGAGAGGGTCACACACACAGAGATACACACACCATGAAAGACACACACATACAGAGAGCACACAGACACACTGAGAGACACCCACACACACACACTCTAAATTGGATGGAAACACTGAGACAGGGACACACCCCATGAGAGAGAGACCCACACAGTGAGAGAGACACACACACATAGTGAGAGAGAGACACACACACTGAGAGACAATCACACACATACAGACACACATTGAGAGAGATACATAGACACACAAAGAGAGAGAGACACACAGACACACTGAGAGACACACACATATAGAGAGAGGTACATGCACACAGTGAGAGAGACACACACAGTGAGAACTAACACACACACTGTTAGAGAGAAACACACACTGAGAGAAATACACACTGAGCGAGACACACAAACAGTGAGAGAAATTCACACAATGACAGAGACACACACACACTGATAGATACACACACTGAGAGAGACACTCACACACTGAGAGACACACACACAGAGACAAACAGAGACACACATAATGAGAGAGAGACACACAATGGGGCAGAGACACACAAAAACACTGAGAGAGACACATACGCAAACATACACACTGAAAGAAACACACACAATGAGAGAGACACACAGAGACACACACAATGAGAGAGAGAAACACACAATGAGACAGGTACACACAATCACATGAGAGAGCCACACACTCTGAGAGACAGACTCAAATATACTTATAGTGAGACACATACACACTGAGAGAGATTCACACACACAGAGGGAGAAACACAATCACAGAGATAGAGACATAAAAATTGAGAGAGACACACACACACACTGAGAGAGACATACACACTGGGAGAGGGAGACACACACACACTGGCATAGGGAGACACACACTGACACAGAGAAACACACACACATACAGAGACACACACATACAGAGACACACACACATACAGAGACACACACACACACACACACTGAGAGACCCAAACACACACTGAATGGGATGGAATCACTGAGAGAGTGACACACTCTGAGAGAGAGACCCACATACTGAGAAAGACACACACACACACTGAGAGAGACACACAAACATACAGAGTGACACAAACATACAGAGAGAGACACAAGACACATTGAGAGAGACACACACACACTGAGATACAGAAATACACACTGTGAATGAGACACACACACTGAGAAACACACACACACTGAGAGAGAGAAATACACACTGAGAGATACATAATGATACAAACTGAGAGACGCACACACTGAGAGTGAGACACACACTATGAAACACACACACATACTGAGGGGGTCACACACACAGAGATACACACCATGAAAGACACACACATACAGAGAGAGACACAGATACACTGAGAAACACACACACACACACACATACACTAAATGGGACAGAAACACTGAGACAGGGACACACACCCTGAGAGAGAGACCCACACAGTGAGAGAGAGACACACACAGTGAAAGAGACACACACACACACAATGAGAACACACACACACTGTGAGAGAGACACACATACTGAAAGCAATACACACTGAGCGAGACACAAACACTGAGAGAAATTTACCCAATGACAGAGACACACACACTGATAGATACACACACTGAGCAACAGACACTCACACACTGAGAGAGAGACCCACATACACACAGACACACAGATAGCCAGACACTTAGAGAGCTGCTGCTGTTGCTGCTGCTGCTAAGTTGCTTCATTCATGTCCAACTCTGTGTTACTCCACAATAGGCAGACCACGAGGTTCCCCAGTCCCTGGGATACTCCAGGCAAGAACACTGGAGTGAGTTGCCATTTCCTTCTCCAATGCATGAAAGTGAAAACTGAAAGGGAAATCGCTCAGTTGTGTCTGACTCTTAGTGACCCCATGGACTGTAGCCTACTAGGCTCCTCCGTCGATGAGATTTTACAGGCAAGAGTACCGGAGTGGGGTGCCATTGCCTTCTCTGCTTAGAGAGAGACACAAACACAAAAACACTGAGAGACAAACACACACAGTGACACACTGAGAGAGAAATGCACACACTGAGAGACATACACACACGCACACTGAGAGAACAGACATACACACTAAGAGAGAGACCACACACACACACAGAGACACACACACACAGAAACACAGACACTGAGAGAGGCACACACAGAGAAACACTGAGAGACACACACAATGAGAGAAAGAAGCACACAATGGGACAGAGACACACAAAAACACTGAGAGAGACATACACGCACTGAGAGAGAAACATACACACTGAAAGAAACACACACAATGAGAGAAACACACAATGAGACAGGGACACAAAATCACACTGAGAGAGCCACACACACTGAGAGAGACACACACACACTGAAAAAGAAACGCACAGAAATACACATACACAGACAGAGAGGCACACACAAACTGAGAGACACCAGCACACAAACATAGAGACAGAGACACACACACACTGAGAGAGAATCATAAACACTGAAAAATACAAACACACACACTGATAGACACAAACATACAGAGACACACACACACACTGAAAGACACAGACACACACACAGAGAGACACATACTGTGAAAGAGACACACACACATGTGCACTGAGAGACGCACACAATGAGAGAAGGCATGCACACACTGACACACACACATACACAGACACACACAGAAACACACTGAGAAAGAGACACAGACTGAGAGAGAGGCCACACACACAGAGACACACAGACACTGGGAGAGACACACACACACACACAAAACCTGAATGACACACACACATAGACACATGCAATGAGACAGAGAAACACACAATGAGACAGAGACACAGAAACACACTGAGATAGCCACACACATGAGAGATAGACACACAAACACACTGAAAGAGCCACATACACACAAACTGAGAGTGAGACATACACACACTGAAATACAGGCACACCCAGTGAGAGACACACACACAGACACTGAGAAAGAGAAACACACTGAAATTCACACACACAGACAGAGACAAACACACTGTGAGAGACACACACACATTTGCACACTGAGAGAGAAGCACACAATGAGAGAGGGACACTCACACACTGACAGACACACACAGATACACAGACACACACAGACACACACTGAGAGAGAGACACACAGGCACACACACTGAGCTAGAAACACACACACACTGAGAGAGACCACACACACACAGACACACAGAGATACAGACACTGAGAGAGACACACACACAAACACTGAGACACACACAGAAAGACACACACAATGAGAGAGAGAAACACACAAGGAAACGGCACACAATCACACTGAGAGTGGCACAAACACTGAGAGACAGACTCAAACATAGTGAGACACATACACATACTGAGAGAGACACACACAGAGGGAGAAACACAAACACTGAGATAGAGACATACACATTGAGAGAGAGACACACACACACTGAGACAGACACACACACACTGAGAGAGGGAGACACACACAGTGGCAGAGGGAGAGACACACTGACACAGAGAGACACACACGCTATGACATACACACACATACAGAGACACACACACACACACTGAGAGACCCAAACACACACTGAATGGGATGGAATCACTGAAATAGTGACACAGTCTGTAAGAGAGACCCACACACTGAAAAAGACACACACACACACTCTGAGAGAGACACACAATCACACTGAGAGACACACACATACAGAGAGAGTCACAACAAACACTGAGAGAGAGACATACACACTGAGATACAGAAATACACACTGTGAGAGAGACACACACACTGAGAGAGAGAAATATACACTGAGAGATACATAACGACACAAACTAGAGAGACGCACACACTGAGAGTGAGATGCACACACTGAGACACACACACACATACTGAGAGGGTCACATACACAGAGATACACACACCATGAAAGACACACACATACAGAGAGAGACACAGACACACTGAGAGACACACACATACACTCTAAATTGGACGGAAACACTGATACAGGGACACACACCCTGAGAGAGAGACCCACACAGTGAGAGAGACACACACACTGAGAGAGAGACACACAGACACACTGATAGACACACACATATATAGAGAGATACACGCACACACTGAGAGAGAGACACACACACACAGCGAGAACACACACACACTGTGAGAGAGACACACACACTGAGAGAAACACACACTGAGCGAGACACACAAACACTGAGAGAAATTCACACAATGAAAGAGACACACACACTGATAAATACACACACTGAGAGACAGACACTCACACACTGAGAGACAGACACACACACTGCAATAAACACATACATACTGAGACAGTCACACACACACATAGATACACACACCATGAAAGACACACACATACAGAGAGAGGCACAGATACACTGAGATACACACACACACATACACTAAATGGGACAGAAACACTGAGACAGGGACACACACCCTGAGAGAGAGACACACACAATGAGAGAGACACACACATACAGTGAGAGAGAGACACACACACACTGAGAGACACACACATATAGAGAGATACACGCACACACTGAGAGAGAGACACATACACACTGAGAACACACACACACTGTGAGAGAGACACACATACTGAGAGAAACACACACTGAGTGAGACACACAAACACTGAGAGAAATTCACACAATGACAGAGACACACACACTGAGAGACAGACACTCACACACTGACAGAGAGACCCACACACACACAGACACACGGATAGCCAGACACTTAGAGAGCTGCTGCTGTTGCTGCTGCTGCTGCTGCTAAGTCGCTTCATTCCTGTCCAACTCTGCAAGACCCCATAACAGGCAGACCACCAGGCTCCCCAGTCCCTGGGATTCTCCAGACAAGAACACTGGAGTGGGTTGCCATTTCCTTCTCCAATGCATGAAAGTGAAAACTGAAAGGGAAGTTGCTCAGTTGTGTCTGACTGTTAGCGACCCAATGGACTGTAGCCTACTAGGCTCCTCTGTCGATGGGATTTTACAGGCAAGAGTGCTGGAGTGGGGTGCCATTGCCTTCTCCACTTAGAGAGAGAGAGACACACACAAACACTGAGAGACAAACACACGCAGTGACACACACACATAAAGAAACTGTTTCCATTGCTTCTCCATGTATTTGCCAAGAAGTGATGGGACTATGCAGAGTACATCATGAGAAACGCTGGACTGGAAGAAACACAAGCTGGAATCAAGATTGCCGGGAGAAATATCAGTAACCTCAGATATGCAGATGACACCACCCTTATGGCAGAGGGTGAAGAGGAACTAAAAAGCCTCTTGGTGAAAGTGAAAGTGGAGAGTGAAAAAGTTGGCTTAAAGCTCAACATTCAGAAAACAAAGATCATGGCATCTGGTCCCACAACTTCATGGGAAATAGATGGGGAAACAGTGGAAACAGTGTCAGACTTTATTTTTCTGGGCTCCAAAATCACTACAGATGGCGACTGCAGCCATGAAATTAAAAGACGCTTACTCCTTGGAAGGAGGGTTATGACCAACCTAGATAGCATATTCAAAAGCAGAGACATTACTTTGCCAACAAAGGTTCATCTAGTCAAGGCTATGGTTCTTCCTGTGGTCATGTATGGATGTGAGAGTTGGACTGTGAAGAAGGCTGAGCGCCGAAGAATTGATGCTTTTGAACTGTGGTGTTGGAGAAGACTCTTGAGAGTCCCTTGGACTGCAAGGAGATCCAACCAGTCCATCCTAAAGGAGATCAGTCCTGGGTGTTCATTGGAAGGACTAGTGTTGAAGCTGAAACTCCAATACTTTGGCCACCTGATGCGAAGAGCTGACTCATTTAAAAATACCCTGATGCTGGGAAAGATTGAAGGCAACAGGAGAAGGGGTCAACAGAGGATGAGATAGTTGGATGGCATCACCGACTCAATGGACATGATTTGGGAATATTCTGGGAGTTGCTGATGGACAAGGAGGCCTAACGTGCTGCGGTTCATGGTGTTGCAAAGAGTTGGACACAACTGAGTGACTGAACTGAACAGACTTACAAATTGGACCACCTGAATCATTTCCCCTAGGAGTTCACTGACACCACCCACTCATGCCTGCTGTGTGTCTCCTACCACTCTTTTCACACAGGTCCAGCTTAGCATCTGAGGCCTTGACCCATCACCATTACATGTGTTTCAACCTAAATAACAGCTTTATTACTGATGAAACTGACTGGGAAGAACGTGGCTTGGGCATCTGAGCCAAATCAAGTTGATGACTTTCTCCAGACTGTCTGAGACCTGGGGATGGCCACCCTCAGGGAAACATGCGCCCTGAGGATTGATCTACCATCCCAGGGTGCTGCCTCCCACAGTCAGCTTCATTCCCTCTCACACTCTGACATGTGTGACAGACCCATTTTCTTCCATACATATTATCTCTCAGATTTGCTTTCTCATACTGAGTCAGATTATCTGTCACACACACTCTTTCTGTAATATTCCTGTGTCACTGTATAATGCTTTTTCCATCACACTTATTCTCTCTCACACCTGATCTCTCCTATACTTTATCTCTGACACTTTGCGTGCCACACACCCACACTGTCATGGTATCTGTGAGAGAGTTAACTTAGGTTGCTAGGGAGACCAAGGATCTTTGAGGAGGAGGTGAACACTTTTTCTTTTTCACATTCTTTTTCCTTAGACACGGAGGCCTAGTAGGCAGCAGAATCTCTTGCTCAAGGACATGCTTTTTTTGAGCTCAGAACCTGTATTATGGGAGAAGATCTAGATAAAACTTCCAAGGCCTTGAGCTCTGGGTTAATCCATTTCTTGTAGTTAATATCCTGCCTATGTCATTCTCAGATATATGTTATGGGAAAGGGTCTGGGCAAAATTTTCATAGCCTAGAGTCACCCTTTTATCTATTCTCAGTAAGTAGCAGAAAAGTATATAATGCTCTGCTTAAACTAGCAAATGTGGTACTCTTACTACCCCATTCTGATATCTATGTCAGAAGCTTTTTCTATCACTTTCACTTTAATAAAATTTCTACTACACAAAGTACTGGGTGAATGGAACTGTGTCTTTTGGTTCAGGAAATAAATGCTTTCCTTTGGAGACAACGAATCCGGTGGCACCATTCACCATTCGCTGTACATGTTAAGTTATCATCTATCATCTTGGGGGCTTGCTACCACTATCAGTATCATCTGCATCTTAATCTCTCCCCATCACTTTCTGTCCTTTTAAATTCCTGTCCCAATCACATATTCCCTCTGTCACACTCACTCAAAACCATGCACCTGTCACAGTTGCAAACTCTCTGAGAAACTCATTCTATCATACAGTGTCTTTCCTTCATACTTCTGTCACTCTCTTGTCACACACATTATGTGTCATTGATATTATCATTTTCCTTTGCAGATCTCACCATTCAGACCCAAGTTAAGTCCTGTGCCTGATGGAGCACTACAGTCATCATAGTTTTGAGAAATGCAGAAACCAAAATGCACAAGACTTTGAGTCACTGGTGTTGGGGAGAGAGTGGGTGTGTATGACTTTTGTGGAGGACACCTGTATCATGGGAGACTGGATACCGAAATGGCAATACTGTCTGAAAACTGACTTGATTGAAGAAAATATGGGATGTATATGAAACATCGTATGGACTGTAGCAAGTGTTAGCTATCACTACGGATGAAGAGCACAGGTGAAGATGTGCAGTGGGCAGAGGAAGGATGCTCGTGGGTCCTGTGGTTTAGCCCCTTGCCCTCTAATCCATCGAGTTAGTGAGGCCCCTTCTACAGCATGACTATCCTTACAAATGTCCCCCCAAACTGACAGTGGGCCCCTGAGGGAAAGATGTGTCCAGGTTCACTGCTGGGGTCCTCTAGGCCACAGAGCAGGGGACAGACACAGGCAGTAGACAGGGTCTACTCACGCCCTAAAACTGACTCGGAACCACAGTGCAGAGAAAGTGGGAGGGTGGGAAGGTGGAACAGGGATGCCCCACCCACAGGGAAGGGTCAGCCACAGCTGGTGCCTCTCCCACTTCACTGGGTTTGTGAGAATGCTGCTGGCCTTGGATTTGAGAGCTGAGAGGACTCTCCAGCCAGGGGGTGGGGATCAGGGATGGTTGAGAGCAAGTGACTGGGCAGTGTCCAGGGGAGCATTGCCCTTCCCCTAGTCCTGAGTCTAGCCGGTTCCTCCAGTGCTTCTGAGGGGCCCCAGGCAAGCCCACAGACTGGAGTCCCTGCAGTCTATGTGCCTGGAGCCCCAGGCATCCCAGCTCCATGCCATCCCCAGTGAGCTCAACAACAGGGCCCCCACCCAGGTGGGCAGGCACAGCAAGCTCGGCATCCCTGGTATCATGCCTCTGGGGCCAGGCCACCCCACTCCCATGTGAAGGCACCTGTGCAAGCAGGCACGCAGACACATATGCCCATGTGAATGTGTTCAACTGTGCTCTCTTTGACGCATACACACACATGCACACAGGGACACACCCTTGTGCATGCAACTGACCACACACTCTCTCATGACGATACATATACGCCCATGTGCAAGCACCTCCACACAAACACATGCACACGCCAATGGGCAGGCACCTGTGTAAGGGCACTCTCTCAGGCACACACACAGATATGCACAATCACACACCTGTGAGCATGAATCTGTTCACATGCTCTCTCTCAAAAACACACCCATACACATGCCCATGTGCATGCACCTGCCCATGTGTTCACGCACACAGATGCACATACACACATGAGCTATGTGTGAGACACCAGAGGGACAGACCGCCCTGACCCAGGGGTGCCCGACTCCCTTTTGGGAATCGATGACAAGGACCTGCACTCAGCATGATGGTCACCTGCGAGCGACACAAGGTTGGCAGTAGCACAGTCTTGGAGGGGCAAAGGTACTATGGCTCACTTGGGGTTTGCAGGTTTGGAGTGGAAACAGTCACGTGCCCTGAGGAATGGGGTGGGGTGTGTTTGAGCATGCGCACTAAGGAGGTGCCGCCACAGTAAAGGGTGGAGCGGCACCCAGAGGCCTCACGGCTGATCCGTTTTCCTGGTTTCTGGGTCCGAGGCAGGGCTGATTTAGAGGGCACAGACCACGTGGGTGTGTGTCTGCGCATGCACATTGGGGCAACATGGCGTGCAAAAGGCATGAAACTTCAGCAGGAAGCGCCCATTGCCCGAGAGCCTGCAGTCATCGCGGGAACCAACGGTTGGTGGGAACCAATCGTGAGGCAGGACCAGAGTGTGTGTGTGCAGGTGCTCTGCCTATGCCGAGTTGCAGGTCGCATTACAGGGCTGGGATGTGTAGGGAGGGTTCAGTCTTTCCCGCCGAAGAGGGAGGGGGAGAGTGGTTCAAGATGGAGTCCGAGGCACATGGTGAAGGAGCCATGAGGGTAGCCAATGAAGACGCAGGTGCTGTGGCCTCTGCAATGGGCACACCACGTGGTGGCCAAGGTGTGCCGGGTGGTGCTGCTGGCCACGATGGCCCTGGCGACTCAGCTGGCCCTGGTGACACTGTCAGTCGAGGAATCCCTGGTGACTCCGGCGACCTAGCTGATCCCAGAGACCCCAGCGCTGCAGGAGAGTCAGGTGGCACAGCCAGTGCCATTCCGCAGATCCCGTGGGCACCCCACGCACCAGGGTGTGGTGGAGACACTGCACCCGGAGCAGGAGTTCTGAGTAACCGAGTCTTCCAGTTGTATCCTATTCCAGGAGCCCCGGTTGGCCGGGTGGCTGAGGGGGTGGGGGTTGCAGGCAGCAGGCAGCAGGGCCTAAAGTGTAGTAGGAGGGTACTCTGGGGGGCTGGAGTGTATGGGTCAGCGGTGGTCTGGCGACCAGGGGATGGTAGTGAGGAAAAGCAACATGAAGGGATCCAGAGGGTTCGGCAGTCATATGCAGGGTGTCGGGTGGCTGCCTTGTGGGAGAAGGTGGGTTTCTGTGAGCAAGGGAGCCTGACATACAGAAAAAGTGATTAGTGTGGATGGTGCCTTAACCGTATCTCCACCAGCAGCCTTGCGGTGCCTTTCGCATCGCATGCGCAGGCGGGCTATGCCTGCCACCTCCTGACTCGACCTACTGAACTGCAGTGGCCGGTTCGGAGGGAGCTCTACGTTCATGGCCGCATGTTGGTTCTGTAAGTTCTAAAGGGGGCCGGGGTGAGGGAGGGGGTGGTGGGTGGTGACCAGTCTTGGCCCAGGAAGAGCCATAATGGAGGGTTAAGCCTAGAGTAGAAGTGTGATTCTCTGGGCTTGTAGGTGTGCAGGGACAGAGGGAGGACATGCTCCTCTTCTTCCTTCTCACCGGGAACTTGAAATTCATTATCGCTCCCTTTTAGCCGTTTGACTGCTGAAGACAATGCCCTGCTTGAGACAGCCGTCACCTTCTTTCTGGAGAAGCTTTCCCTGGTGAGGTGGACCTTGCAGCACTTTGTGCACCCCCTTTTTGCCTAGGCTCAGCACAGAAGAGGGCTTTAAACCTTGCCCATGTGCCCTAGCCTCAAGTGTCCTTCCCGAAGGCATTTCTTTCTGCAGTAGTTTGAGCAGGCTTCACCTTGTGCCTGTGCTGCTATCTGGGGGCTCAGGGTCCACATATTTTTTGGTGATTATTAACTGAAGAAAATAAAACTGAGCTACTGTGCTGTCTCTGACTTTAGTTTTAGCTTGTTCACTTCCTAATACTGCATTCATCATCCGGGTGGAGGGGAGGTTCTGAGATCCAGATATTCAAGGAGTACAATATAAGTGAAGACAATGTAAGAAGTGGGAGAATAAGGTACTGCCATTCAGTATTCATTTTGAAATATATTGTTGTTTTATAGTTACATTTATATACTAAGATATAATGCCAGAACGTTTTTATTATGGTTCAGTCTCTAACTAGTGTCCAACTCTTTGCAAACCAGGACTGTAGCAAACCAGGCTCTGTGTCCCGACTGTCTCCTGGAGTTTGCTTAAGTTCATGTCCATTGAATGGGTTATGCTGTCAAACCATCTCATCCTCTGTCCTCCCATTCTCCTTTTGCCTTCAATCTCTCCCAACATCAGGGTCTTTTCCAGCGAGTCAGCTTTTTGCATCTGTTGGCCAAAGTGTTGAAGCGTCAGCTTTAGCGTCAGTCCTTCCAATGCAAATTCAGGACTGATTTCCTTTAGGATTGACTGGTTTGATCTTGCAGTCTGAGGCACTCTCAAGAGTATCCTTATATCCTGAAACCATGTTAAACTCATTAATTAATTGTAATAGCTCTTTTGTAGATCCCATTGACCTTTCTACATAGACAATCATTTTGTCTGTAAATAAAGTCACATTTATTTCTTCCTTTCCAATTGATGCATTTTAACTCATATTTGTTAAAATGAAATCTCCAAAACTTTGTCCACCTGATGTGAAGAGCCAACTCATTGCAAAGACCCAGATGATGGGAGAGATTGAAGGCAGGAGAAGAAGGGAATGACAGAAGGTGAGATGGTTGGGTGGCATCATGACTCCACAGATACGAGTTTGAGCAAGTTCTGGGAGATGGTGAAGGACAGGGAAGCCTGGCAAGATGTAGTCCGTGTGGTCGCAAAGAGTTAGACTCTATTGAGTGACTGAGCAACAACACACTGATTTCTGTTATAATGGATTGGAGTTTCCTGCTTCTTTGCCTCCTCGTATTTTTACATTGGATACCAAGCATTATCAAATTTCCCTTGCATGCTTGATATTTTTCTATTCCTAAACTTATTCTTGAGCTTTATTCTGGAATCCTGTTAAGATGCTTGGAAACAGTTTGATCCTTTTGGGTCTTACTTTTTAAGATTGGCTCTGTAGGACCAGATCTTAGTGTAGGATGAACTTAATTAACTGAAATCGTCCATGTCTGAGAAGGCTATAGCTGGAAACAAGGACTCTTTTTAAAAATTTTTTTATGAAAATTATTTATTTTGGGGTGTGTCACCTCTTGTTAACTCTGTGCAGGTTTTCTGTGCTTGAAGCCATCAGGGGCTACTCTCTAATTGCTGAACTCAGGCTTCTCATGCGGAGCCTTCTCTCGTTGAGAAGCAGGGACTCTAGATCAGGGTGAGCTCAGTAGATGTGGCACACCGGCTTAGTTGCACTGGGCATGTGGGATCTTCCTGGCCCAGGGATCGAACCCATGTGGCCCGCATTGGCAGGCAGATTGTTAACCACTGGGTCCGCCAGGGAAGCCAAAACAAGGAGTCCTATACAGTATGAGAGTGAGTTTATGTTTGTGTATGTGTTAGGAAGTGCTGTAATTTCATTATTTTACATGTAGCTGTCCAGTTTTCCCAGCACCATTTTTGTAGAAATTGATGAGCTGATTTCTTAAACAAATATTTTCTTTCTTTCTTTCGCCCCATCGGGCCTTATTTGGGGAATGTGGAAAATCATTGTGTCATGCGGGATCTTTTATTGCAGTGCACAGACACTCAAGTCGTGATGCCAAGGCTCAGTAGTTACCCCACTGCATGTAGGATCTTAGCTCCCTGACCAGAGATCGAAGTGATGTGCCCCTCATTGTGAGGCAGGTTCTTTCTTAAAAGATTCATTTGTCTCTTTTGCTGTCTCGTACACCGGGTTATTGTTACCATCTTTCTAAATTCCATATATATGTGTTAGTATACTGTATTTATGTTTTTCCTTCTGGCTTACTTCACTCTGTATAATAGGCTCCAGTTTCATCCACCTCATTAGAACTGATTCAAATGTATTCTTTTTAATGGCTGTTTAATACTCCATTGTGTATATGTACCACAGCTTTCTTATCCATTCATCTGCTGATGGACATCTAGGTTGCTTCCATGTCCTGGCTATTATAAACACTGCTGCGATGAACATTGGGGTACACGTGTCTCTTTTCCTTCTGGTTTCCTCAGTGTGTATGCCCAGCAGTGGGGTTGCTGGATCATAAGGCAGTTCTATTTCCAGTTTTTTAAGGAATCTCCACACTGTTCTCCATAGTGGCTGTACTAGTTTGCATTCCCACCAACAGTGTAAGAGGGTTCCCTTATCTCCACACCCTCTCCAGCATTTATTATTTGTAGACTTTTGGATCGCAGCCATTCTGACTGGTGTGAAATGGTACCTCATAGTGGTTTTGATTTGCATTTCTCTGATAATGAGTGATGTTGAGCATCTTTTCATGTGTTTGTTAGCCATCTGTATGTCTTCTTTGGAGAAATGTCTATTTAGTTCGTTGGCCCATTTTTTGATTGGGTCGTTTATTTTTCTGGAGTTGAGCTGTAGGAGTTGCTTGTTTATTTTTGATATTAGTTGTCTGTCGGTTGCTTCATTTGCTATTATTTTCTCCCATTCTGAAGGCTGTCTTTTAACATTGCTAATAGTTTCCTTTGATGTGCAGAAGCTTTTAAGGTTAATTAGGTCCCATTTGTTTATTTTAGCTTTTATTTCCAATATTCTGGGAGGTGGGTGCACTGGGACGGCCCAGAGGGATGGTATGGGGAGGGAGGAGGGAGGAGGGTTCGGGATGGGGAACACATGTATACCTGTGGCTGATTCATTTTGATATTTGGCAAAACTAATACAATTATGTAAAGTTTAAAAATAAAATAAAATTAGAAAATAAAGATTCATTTGTTTGTTTATGTAATTTTGTCTGGGCTGGGTCTTTGCTGCTGCACACATGGGGTTTTTCTGGTTGTGGTGAGTGGGGGCTACATTCCAGTTGTAGCAGATAAACTTCTCATTGGGGTGACTTCGCTTGTTGCAGAGCACAGGCTCTAGGCGCTCTGGCTTCAGTAGTTGGCAGCTGTTGGGCTCTAGAGCATAGGCTCAGCCGTTGTGGGGCTTGGGCTTAGCGGCCTTTTAGCTTGTGGGATCTTACCAGAGCAGAGATCAAACCCATGTTCCCTGGATTGGCAGGTTGAGTGTCAACCACTGGACAACCAGAGAGGTCCCTGAGAAGCTGATACTGAAATTTATGTAAGAACAGAAGCCCAATGATGGCCCAAAGAATTGTGACTATACACAGATAAAAAGACTAAGACAGTCTAATTTCATAGCTTACTGTACATGTCCAGCACTGGAGCTGTGGATCCATGGGACAAGACTGACAATCCGGAAGCATTTCCAACTTTTAAGTTTAATCAGGTCCCACTTGTTTACTTTTGTTTTTATTTCTGTTACTCTAGGAAATGGGCCATAGTTTTATTTATGTCATAGAGTGTTCTGCCTGTGTTTTCCTCTAAAAGTTTTATAATAGTTTCTAGTCTTCCATTTAGGTCTGTAATCCATTTTGCATTTATCTTTATGTATGCTGTTTGGAAGTGTTCTAATTTCATTCTTTTACATGTAGCTGTCCAGTTTTCCCAACACCATTTATTGAACCAGCTGTCTTTGTTCCATTGTACATTCTTACCTCCTTTGTCAAAAATAAGGTCCTGGGGCGGTCCTAAAATGATGGAGGAATGGGAATGGGAGACCACTTTCTCCCCCATCACAAATTCATCAAAAGATCATTTGCATGCTGAAGAACTTCCATGAAACAACTTCTGAACACTGGCAGAGAACACCACGCTCCCAGAAAGGAATCCCATTCTCTTCAAAAGGAGGTAGGACAAAATATAACAGACAGAGAGGCAAAACAGTTAGGGACAGAGACAGTCCTAGGGAGGGATTCATGAAGGAGGAGAAGTTTCCAAACAGCTGGAAACCAAGTTTCCAAACAGCTGGAAACCCTCTCACCTGCGAATCTGTGGGGAGTTTGGAATCTCAGAGGGCAACATAACTGGGAGAAAGAACAAAAATCCCCACAGAATAGGCGCCTAACCACAACTCCCAGTGGAAAAGTAGCCCAGATGCTTTTGTCTGCCACGAGCGAGCAGGAGCTGGATAGGGAGGTGTGGGTTCCATGCTTAGGGTAAGGACCAGGCCTGAATGCCCTGAGGACAATCTGCGGGAGCTATCATGAAATAGCAACCCACAGAGAAAAAAAGAGAGAGAGAGAACTTTCCAGCAAAAGGCTCTAACCCAAGGTACAGCCTGGCCCTGGCCACTCAGAGAACAAAGGACTGAGCGAATAACAAAGGAGAGCTGGCTGGCTGCGGGATGGCCCCTCGCCCGCCAGAGGCAGAGAGGCAGGCGTGTGACAGCCGTAGCCAGAAGGCGAGGGGCCATCTCAGCCGCAGAGATGGCATCCTCCACCAAACTGTGAGCAGGCTCCCAGTTGCTAACCATGTCTTCCTGGGATCCTGGACGGTTGACATCTGCCCGGAGGGTCACAGCCTGAGATCAGCTTCCTAGACAAGACATAGGCACACCTGAGATGGTGCCCTCCCAGTGCACCCGGGAAACCAAACAGCCAGACCAGGGAGGTGATTAAGATGCACGGTCCACCTGGGACTGTGCGCTCGCCAAGCACCTGGCTGGCTGAGGTGCTCAGACCTGGGAAGGGCACAAAACTCACGCCCAGCCAAGCCTGTGCCCTTGTGCAGTACCCAAGAACCTGAACCTGAGCAGCTCAGCTCTGTGAGGTGCACGAAACACAGGGTCTGCTTTGGACAGTTCCCCTGCAGAGCAACTTGGAGCCTAAGCAGTGTAGACCGGGAAAGCACATGCCGTGGTGAGCTGGGGCTAACCCAGTGTGGTCCATACACTGCGAGCACTCCCCACACACGCCAGTGATGTTTGTTTGCTGTGTTCCTCCCTCCCCTCAACACAACTGAACAAATGAGCCTAAATAAGTGACCCCCCTGCCCCCTTGTGTGAGGTCAGAAATTAGACACTGAAGAGACTTGCAAACAAAGGAAGCCAAAATAAACAAAGAAGAGGGAACCACTCTGGAACTGACAGGAGCAACAAATTAAAACCCTGTAGTTAGCATTGACTAAGTATTGGAAGGGGCCTATAGACCTTGAGAAGAAGTATAAGCTGGAACAAGGAACTATCTGAAACTGAACTGACCCCACATTGCCCTCAACAGCTCCAGAGAAATTCCAAGATATATTTTTACTATTATCATTTTTTATAATAATAACACCCATAATTTATAGAATTTCTGCACTTGACATATTTTATATATTTGGAATCCACAAAAATAGCCTTACATTTTTGAATTGCTCTTATTTTTAAGTTCTTTATTACTCCTTTAATTTTCATTTTTGCAACCTACTATTACCTTACCAAAACAAGACCCTATTTTTAAAGCAAATTTCATATATATATCTTTTATAATATTTGTGATTGATTTTGTTTCATGTTTTTAATATTGTATTTTTGAGAGTCTAAATTCTACTCTAGATTTTTCATCTTTGGTTTTTTGTATTTGTTATCAATTTTGTACCTTTAAGAATCTAATATTCAGTGTCCATTTCACTTAGGGGTGTGATTACTGGCTTGATTGCTCTCTCCTCTTTTGGCTCTCCCCTTTCTCCCCCAGGTCACCTCTATCTCCTCCCTCCACCTTCTCTTCTCTACTTAACTCTGTGAATCTCTCTGGGTGTTCCAGGCTGTGGAGAACACCTAGGGAACTGATTACTGGCTAGACTGGGCTCTCCCACTTTGACTCCCTTTCTTCTCCTCCTGGTCACCTCTATCTCCCTCCTCCCTCTTCTCTTCTCTGTGTAACTCTGTGAACCTCTCTGGGTGCTCCAGATAGTGGAGAGCACATGGGCAAAGAATATTAGGAAAAGCAAAGAAAGGAATAAATGTAGAAAAAAAATAATTTAAAAAAAATAAAATTTAAAAAATATAAAAGGAAAAATAAAGTAAAATTCCACAGAAGTCAAACAGCCCAATGTAGAGGCACAGGTTTATAACAACAATAAAAACTGTTACTGAGGAAAACAAAACCAAAAACAACTTCAAAAGTTTAATTAGATTTCGTAGTGCCAATAAAATAGACAACTACAACACAGGGTGAAAACAAAAGGGAAAAAAATGAAAAAATATCCAAAAGAGTCTACAGAGCAAGTGAAAACACAAGAATAATGTTTTTCTTGAACCAATGCTCAGAGTCCTTTCCCTCACTGGGAATCACAATCCACCTCACCTCCCTAGGATGCCCTCCAAAACTGTGCTGATCTCTGGACCTGTCGTGGGGCCAGCTCAGATTCTACTCTGGCCCTACTGTTTGTTCTTGTGTGTTCTTGTGTGAATCTGTGTGTTCTTGCCTCCAATGTCCACAGCTATCAGAACCAGAGAGTTTTGTTTTGTGGGAGCTCTCAATGTTGTTTATATATTCCATAGACATAGAGTCTGCCTAGCTGATTGTGTGGATTTAATCTGCAGCTTGTACAGCTTACTGGAAGGTTTTAGGTCTTCTTGCTTAGACACACTGCCCCCGGCTTTCCATTACGCTTTTATTTTCACCTCTGCATGTGGAAACCAGTATTGCCCAATATGCTCCAGTATTCTTTCCTGGAGAAAACCCCTGACAGAGAAGCCTGACAGGCCACAGCCTACAGGGTCGCAAAGAGTTGGGCACGGCCAAAGTGACCCTGTGTGCATAGACGCAAGATTTTTTTGCCTGGGGCACCTCTGCCCCAGGGACAGTTAAGTGTGAAGGTGGTGCAGCTGCTTGGCTTGCGGGGACCGTGTCAGCACAAAGTGTGCAGGTACACAAACTGCCTCCACCCCAAGAGTTACGGACCTCAATTCATTTCAGTCGCTCAGTCATGTCTGACTATTTGTGACCCCATGGACAGCAGCATGCCAGGCTTCCCTGTCTATCACCAACTCCTGGAGCTTACTCAACTTCATGTCCATCGAGTCAATGATGCCATCCAACCATCTCATCCTCTTTCATTGCCTTCTCCTCCCGCCTTCAATCTTTTCCAGCATCAGGGACTTTTCCAATGAATTAGTTCTTCACATTAGGTGGCCAAGTACTGGAGATTCAGCTTCAGCATCAGTCCTTCCAGTGAATATTCAGGACTGATTTCCTTGAGGATTGGCTGGTTTGATCTCCTAGCAGGCCAAGGGACTCTCAAGAGTCTTCTCCAACACCACAGTTCAAAAACATTAATTCTTCGGCGCTAAGCTTTCCTTACGGTCCAACTCTCACATCCATACATGACTACTGGAAAAACCACAGCTTTGACTAGACAGACATTTGCTGGCAAAATAACGTCTCTGCTTTTTCATACACTCTCTGGGTTGGTCGTAACTTTTCTTCCAAGGAGCAAGCCTCTTTTAATTTCATGGGTGCAGTCACCATCTGCAGTGATTTTGAAGCCCCAAAACCTTAGGTGTCTCACTGTTTCCATTGCTTCTCCATGTATTTGCCAAGAAGTGATGGGACCAGATGCCGCAATCTCTGTTTTCTGAATGTTGAGTTTTAAGCCACCTTTTTCTTTTTTTTCTTTTTTTAAAATTTTATTTTATTTTTAAACTTTACATAATTGTATTAGTTTTGCCAAATATCAAAATGAATCCGCCACAGGTATACATGTGTTCCCCATCCTGAACCCTCCTCCCTCCTCCCTCCCCATACCATCCCTCTGGGTCGTCCCAGTGCACTAGCCCCAAGCATCCAGTATCGTGCATCGAACCTGGACTGGCAACTCGTTTCATACGTGACATTTTACATGTTTCAATGCCATTCTCCCAAATCTTCCCACCCTCTCCCTCTCCCACAGACTCCATAAGACTGTTCTATACATCAGTGTCTCTTTTGCTGTCTCGTACACGGGGTTATTGTTACCATCTTTCTAAATTCCATATATATGCGTTAGTATACTATATTGGTGTTTTTCTTTCTGGCTTACTTCACTCTGTATAATAGGCTCCAGTTTCGTCCACCTCATTAGAACTGATTCAAATATATTCTTTTTAATGGCTGAGTAATACTCCATTGTGTATATGTACCATGGCTTTCTTATCCATTCATCTGCTGATGGACATCTAGGTTGCTTCCATGTCCTGGCTATTATAAACAGTGCTGCGATGAACATTGGGGTACACGTGTGTTTTTCCCTTCTGGTTTCCTCAGTGTGTATGCCCAGCAGTGGGACTGCTGGCTCATAAGGCAGTTCTATTTCCAGTTTTTTAAGGAATCTCCACACTGTTCTCCATAGTGGCTGTACTAGTGTTCAAATCTCCTCTTTCACTTTCATCAAGAGGCTCCTTAGTTCTTCTTCAGTTTCTGCCATAGGGGTGGGGACATCTACGTATCTGATGTTATTCATATTTCTCCCAGCAATCTTGATTGCAGCTTGTGCTTCATCCAGCCCAGCATTTTGTGTGATGTACACTGCATATAAGTTAAACAAGCAGGGTGACAATATACAGTCTTGATATACTGCTTTCCCTATTTGGAAACAGTCTGTTGTTCCATGTCCAGTTCCAACTGTTGCTTCTTGGCTGGCATATAGATTTCTAAGGGGACAGATCAGATGGTCTGATATTCCCATCTCTTGAAGAATTTTCCACAATTTGCTGTGACCACAGAGTCAAAGACTTTAGTGTAGTCAATAAAGCAGAAGTAGATGTTTTTCTGGAACTCTCTTGCTATTTAATTTCATACTGTTCATGGGGTTCTCAAGGCAAGAAAACTGAAGTGGTTTTCCATTCCCTTCTCCAGAATTCCCTTCTCCTTTCTCTAACAGAAGCAGAAGATATTAAGAAGAAGTGGCAAAAATACAGAGAAGACTTGTACAGAAAAGAGCTTCATGACCCAGATAATCACGATGCTCTGATCACTCACCTAGAGGCAGATCCTGGAATGTGAAGTCAACTGGGCCTTAGGAAGCATCACAACAAACAAAGCTAGTGGAGGTGATGGAATTCCAGTTGAGCTATTTCAAATCCTGA
Organism: Bos javanicus; assembly: GCF_032452875.1. Taxonomy (NCBI): domain Eukaryota; kingdom Metazoa; phylum Chordata; class Mammalia; order Artiodactyla; family Bovidae; genus Bos; species Bos javanicus. Next base: position 37,839,488 of record NC_083897.1, on the reverse strand, counting down.
AAGATGATGCTGGGAAAGTGCCGCATTCAATATGCCAGCAAATTTGGAAAACTCAGCAGTGGCCACAGGGCTGGAAAAGGTCAGTTTTCATTCCAATCCCAAAGAAAGGCAATGCCAAAGAATGCTCAAACTACCGCACAATTGCTCTCAACTCACACACTAGTAAAGTAATGTTCAAAATTCTGCAAACCAGGCTTCAGCATTACGTGAACCATGAACTTCCAGATGTTCAAGCTGGTTTTAGGAAAGGCAGAAGAACCAGAGATTAAATTGCCAACATCCACTGAATCATGAAAAAAGCAAGAGAGTTCCAGAAAAAACATCTATTTCTGCTTTACTGACTACACCAAAGCCTTTGACTGTGTGGATCACAATAAACTGTGGAAAATTCTGAAAGAGATGGGAATACCAGACCACCTGACCTGCCTCTTGAGAAACCTATGCAGGTCAGGAAGCAACAGTTAGAACTGGACATGGAACGACAGACTGGTTCCAAATAGGAAAAGGAGCACGTCAAGGCTGCATATTGTCACCCTGCTTATTTAACTTATATGCAGAGTACATCATGGGAAACGCTGGGCTGGAAGAAGCACAAGCTGGAATCGAGACTGCCGGGAGAAATATCAATAAGCTCAGATATGCAGATGACACCACCCTTATGGCAAAAAGTGAAGAGGACCTAAAAAGCCTCTTGATGAAAGTGAAAGAGGAGAGTGAGAAAGTTGGCTTAAAGCTCAACATTCAGAAAACTAAGATCATGGCATCTGGTCCCATCACTTCATGGCAGATAGATGGGGAAACAGTGGAAACAGTGGCAGACTTTATTTTTTGGGGGCTCCAAAATCACTGCAGATGGTGACTGCAGCCATGAAATTAAAAGACATTTACTCCTTGGAAGAAAAGTTATGACCAACCTAGATAGCATATTGAAAAGCAGAGATATTACTTTGCCAACAAAGGTCCATCTAGTCAAGGCTATGGTTTTTCCAGTGGTCATGTATGGATGTGAGAGTTGGACTGTGAAGAAAGATGAGCACTGAAGAATTGATGCTTTTGAACTGTGGTGTTGGAGAAGACTCTTGAGCGTCCCTTGGACTGCAAGGAGATCCAACCAGTCCATCCTAAAGGAGATCAGTTCTGGGTGTTCATTGGAAGGACTGATGCTGAAGCTGAAACTCCAGTACTTTGGCCACCTCATGCGAAGAGTTGACTCATTGGAAAAGACCCTTATGCTGGAAGGGATAGGGGGCAGGAGGAGAAGGGGACGACAGAGAATGAGATGGCTGGATGGCATCACCGACTCGATGGACATGAGTCTGAGTAAACTCTGGCAGTTGATGATGGACAGGGAGGCCTGGCGTGCTGTGACTCTTGGGGTCGCAACGAGTCGGACATGACTGAGTGACTGAACTGAATTGAACTGAACTGAACTTGCTTTTTCAATGATCCAACAGATATTGGCAATTTGATCTCTGGTTCCTCTGCCTGTTCTAAATGTAGCTTGAACCTCTGGAAGTTCACATTTCACATACTCTTGAAGCCTCAGTTGGAGAATTTTGAGCATTACTTTGCTAGCGTGTGAGACAAGTGCAGTTGTGGGGTAGTTTGAGCATCCTTTAGCATTGCCTTTCTTTGGGATTCAAATGAAAACTGACCGTTTCCAGTCCAGTGGTCATGGCACAGTTTTCCAAATTTCTTTGGAGATCCAATTTTGCTGCCATATTGAGTGCAGCACTTTCACAGCATCATCTTTGAGGATTAGAAATAGCTCAACTGGAGTTCTATCACTTCCACTAGCTTTGTTCTTAGTGATGCTTCCTAAGGCCCATTTGACTTCGCATGCCAGGATGTCTGGCTCTAGGTGAGTGATCATACCCTCATGGTTATCTGGGTCATGAAGACCTTTTTTGTATAGTTCTTCAGTGTATTCTTGCCACCTCTTCTTAATATCTTCTGCTTCTGTTCGATCCATATTACTTCTGTTCTTTATTGTGCCCATCTTTTCATGGAATGTTCCCTTGGTATCTCTAATTTTCTTGAAGTGATCTCTAGGCATTCCCATTCCATTGTTTTCTTCTATGTCTTAGCATTGATCGATGAAGAAAGGTTTTTATATCTCCTTGTTATTATTTGGAACTCTGCATTCAAATGGGTACTATAGATTTCCATTTCACCTTTGCCTTTAGCTTCTCTTCTTTTCTCAGCTATTTGTAAGGCCTCCACAGACAACCATTTTGCCTTTTTGCATTTCTTTTTCTTGGGGATGGTCTTGATCACTGCCTCCTGTACAATGTCACAAACCTCTGCCCATAGATGTCAGACACTCTGTCTATCAGATCTAATGCCTTGAATCTATTTGTCACTGCCACTGTATTATCATAAGGGATTTGATTTTGGTCATACCTGAATGGTCTAGTAGTTTCCCCTACTTTCTTCAATTGAAGTCTAAATTTGGCAATTAGGAGTTCATGATCTGAGCCACAGTCAGCTCCCAGTCTTGTTTTTGCTGACTTTATAGTGCTTCTCCATCACTGGCTACAACGAATATAATCAATCTGATTTTAGTATTGACCATCTGGTGATGTCCATGTGTAGAGTCTTCTCCTGTGTTGTTGGAAGAGGGTGTTTGCTACGTGACCAGTGGGTTCTCTTTGCAACACTCTGTTAGCCTTTGCCCTGCTTCACTTTGTGCTCCAAAGCCAAATTACTCTGTTACTCCAGTATCTCTTGACTTCCTACTTTTGCATTCCAGTCCCATATAATGTAAAGGAATCTTTTTTGGGGTGTTAGTTCTAGAAGGTCTTGTAGGTCTTCATAGAGCTGTTCAACTTCAGCTTCTTCAGCATTGCTGGTTGGGGCATGGTTATGTCATTACTGGTCATGGCCCTATCTGAGTCTTTTTGTGGGCCTCTTGTATCTGACGATCAGAAGATCTTTTTGGCCAGTCTTTCTCTGTAGCTCTGCCCATTTAAGCAGTTAGAGGGCTCCCTTGCCTGGGGTCCTTCTTGTTGTTTCACACATCAGGCACTTAAAGGGTCCCCCTGGATGGGCTCGTACTCTATAGATCAGCACATTAGGCACGTAAAAGGGGACCCTGGGTGGGGTCCTACTCTGCAGTTCAGTGCATCAGGCGTTTGATGGGTGAGCTTCTCTATTATTCATCTCTGGATGCTGGCGGGTGGGGAGAGAAAGGCTATGGTTACCTGTGACTCAGCAGTATCACCTTGCTTCCGTGGCTGCTCGACTTTCTCCACAGGCATTTCCCACCACAGACTCCTCCCTCACATCCCCTCTATCCATCTCTCCACAGTCAACAGCAGCCCTCGCCCTGGGATTGTTCCACAATCCCTAAATTCCAGCTTGCAGCCGCTGTGCCTTCCAGGGGACCTGTGTCCCTGTCCGGGCTATCTATGGTGGCAGCAAAGACTGTCTGATTCTCATTGCATTTAGGCTGCCACACAGATCAGCTGTTTCACTCCCAGCCTTAAATGTTTCTTCTCTGTATCAGACAATTGCCCCGATGTGGGTATCGGACCCCTTCTTCAGTTCTCCCACCCACTGAGTTCAGTTCTAGTCCTACAAATACTCCTGGTTTTCCCACTGGTTCGTTCTTCCTCCCGAGTTTTGTGAGGTTCCATATATTCTTTCCCACTGATCAGGTACTCCTGTCAGCTCTCAGCTGGTGTTCTGCATGCACTTCTGGGTCTCAAGGTGTATTTCTGATGTATCCATGGTGAGACATGTACTCCATATCTACCTATTCCTCCACCATCTTGTTCTCCCGCAGTTTTTTGTTTCTTGATAGTCTCTCCAGACTAGACTGTAACCTGCATGGAGACCAGAAATGGTGTCCAACAAAAAATGTTCCTTGAATTACCGAATAGATAAAACTATTATAGAAAAATATAAGAAAATGGCCTTGTGAGCTAAGAGTAGGGAAGTACTTCCTAAACATTGTTTTAAGCCCATAACAGATTAATATCAAGAATATACAAATATTTTTAATATCCTATTATCATCAAGAAACTAAGGGCAATTGCAATTTATAGAAATGGGCGAAGGACATGAATAGGCTAGTTATAGAAGATAAAAACCCCAAAAGTTGCAGGATACGGTAGGAATGGAGATGGTAGCAGCCATAGCAGGGAGCATCCTGGCATGACTGAATCCAGTGAAGCCTGCACATCCCTGAGCTCCAGAATTTATGCCCTGGGAAACTGTGACAAGTCCCCTCAGTGGGGTGTATGAGGGTGCCCTCACGGTGTCGTCTGTGGAGGCAGGAGTATATACCCTAGATCCTTGCATGAGATATTCTTTGGGCTTTCCTCCCACATGTCTGACCAGAGTGTCCACACTTACTCTCTGCATTCTCATGTGATTCTGGATCTGCCTTGACACAGTTTGTCCCCAGGAATGATGGTGGAAACACATCAATATCTGCTAAACTTACAACTGAAACTGTAACGTCTGCTCGTGGCTCCCCCTTTGCAGCACCCACAGGAAGACTGGGACAGAGAGCTCATTTGGTCACCTATAAGCAACTGCGAGGCTTTATTTTCCACTTGGTTTTCATACAGGATCCCTTAGTCCAGCTCTGCCCTGCTTTTTACTTAGAGAGGCTGGCCCGCTCTCCTCCCCTCCTGTTGATTTTATTGATTAATTTTTGCATATGTTGGGTCCTCTTCCTTCCTTCCTTCCTTCCTTCCAGGCTTTCTCTACTTGTAAGAAGGGGGGCTAAATTCTCATTGCTGTGCACAGGCTTCTCACTGTGGTCACTTTGCTTATTGCAGAACATGGGCTCTAGAGCACAGGCTCAGTAGGTATGGGGCATGGGCTCAGTTGCTCCGTGGCATGTTGAATCTTCCCAGACCAGGCATCAAAGCAATGTCCCTTGTATTGGCAGGTGTATTGCTGACCACTGAACCCCCAGGGAAGTCCTACACATGTATCATCTTGCTCTGCCCTGAACTGTAACCACTCTAACCTCTGCTTTCTCCTGGATTAAAAATATATGTGTATATGTGTGTGTGTGGGCTCAATCGTGTCTGACTTTTGTGACCCATGGAGTGGAACCCGCCAGGCTCCCTGTCCATGGGATTTTCCAGGCAAGAATATTGGAGTGAGTTCCCATTTCCTTCTCCAGGGGATCTTCCCCACCAAGGGGTTGAACCTGTGTCTGTTGTGTCTCCCGCCTTGGCAGTCTGATCCTTTACCACTAGCAGCACCTTTCTTTTGAAAGTCTGAAAGAAAGTGTGTGGCTTTATAAGCTGGACCACCTGAATCATTTCCCCTACAAGGAGTTCACTGACACCAGTCACTCACGCCTGCAGCATGTCCCTTACAACTCCTTTCACATAGGTCCAGCTTAGCATCAGCAGCCTTTGACACAACCCCCTTGCATGTGTTTCAACCTAAATACCAGCTTTATTACTGGTGAAACTTATTGGGAAGAACGTGGCTTTGGCAGCTGTTGTTATTGTTCAGTCGCCCAGTGGTATCTGACTATTTGCAACCCCATGGACTGCAGCTTGCCAGGCCTCTCTTTCCCTCACTGTCCCCCAGAGTTTGCCCAAGTTCGTGTTCATTGCATCTCTGATGCCATCCAGCCATCTCATCCTCTGACATCCTCTTCTCCTTCTGCCCTCAGACTTTCCCAGCACCAGGGACTCTGCCAGTTCTGTCCTCCCTCTGCCACCCTCTCCTCTCTGGTGCGCTGCCTGCTAGCTCCAACAGCCTCTGCTCTGTGATTCCCCCTCGACACCCAGGGAGCTGGCTGGACATAGCCTGGGCAGTCTGTATAGACAGCAAGCTGGGGAAGCTGCACAGCTCATCTCTTAAGTGTCTCAGCTCCCAGAGATCACTGCTGATCCTCCCTGGCCTGATGCCCACTTTTATCACAGCCTGAGCTTCATATATTTTGGGCGCTTTTAAGAGGATCTTTGAAGCCAGTGGCAGGGCAGAGCCTTTGCTGTTCCTCCATATGTGTGAACAGAGTCTGCTGTGACAGAACCCGGAGAGCTCTGCCTCCATGCACTGGAGGGAGGCAGGTGTTGCTTCTGGGGATGGTGGCAATGGTCCTGGGCGTGACAGTGATGGAGTCTCTCACCCGCCAGCACCCAGCAGCACTAGTGGCTACAGTGATCCTTCCTTTCAAAATGTAAGCCAGATGTGTCTCCCCTGTTCAGTTCCCTTCACTGGATTTATTCTCACTCAGAGTATAAGCCAGAGGTCCTTATAATGACCTGATAGGACCCACGTGCTCATCTGTGAACCCCCACTGCCTCTGTACCTCCTCTGCTGTGCTCACTCTTGCTCACTCCATGCCGACCACACTGGCCTCTTGGCTGCACCCTCAACATTTCCAGGTTTTCTGAGGAATTAGTGCTTTTGCATAGTCTGTTCTCCCTGCCTTGACTATGCTCTCAAATATAGCTCCTGGCCACCTCCGTCATCTCCGAGTCTGCACAGGTCTCACCTTCTCCCCTGACTTCCTCCTGCATCCACCCTCCCCACAGCCTGGTGGGCAGTCAGTCTGCTTCATCCTGTTCTTTCCCACATTGCTCATCACTTTCTGTAATACACTATAATTTACAAATTTGTTTTACTTCCAGCCTCTTCCCAATAGAGATACTCGCTATTCTGACTTCTATCACCATAGAGTATGAAAATGAATTAAAAGTCATGTTGAAGACCAAAGTAAAGGAAATATTAAAATTTCAAGACAGATATGAAACAATTAGGTTGTGTTCTTTTCCGTGTAATAAACAGATGCTAAAACTTATTCAAATAAGTGGTTTTTACCATGAAACACAGACCATGAGAACACAGTGCAGGACAGAAGCCAAATGAAGGGACACATCCCATGGATTTGCCTCCCTTCCCCACTGAGGTCTCCCAGGAAGCAATGTCCGTGTGTGGTGCCAAGCGGGATCAGGTTCACAATCAGAATTGTGGAGTTCCAGTGACTGGAAGCCTTGATTGGAAAGGCCACCCTGTCCCTTAGGCCTTCCAGCACCCCATCTGCCATCAGTGAGGTGCCCATGTGGTAGCGTCTGTCTCAGGTCTGCTCTCTCCCATCAGGACCCCTGCTCCAGCCTGCACAGTGCCACTCTGTCTCAGAAAATAAAAACTAATTTAAAAAAAAAAAACAACAAATGGCACAATTAAAATAAAGAAATATTAATAAATGCAATTTAAGATCAAAGAAAATAAAGTAAAAGGTGGAAACTTAAGGAGGTGCCTGGTGGATTAGAGGGGCCAGAGCTCAAAGAGCCTGGGGCTCAGGTTAGGTTTCCTGGCCCTTGCTTCTTAGGTTAGCTTTGTGGGCCAAAATACCCTTCCTTAGATTGGGGGTTGGTCTGAAGTGTCAGGAAAAACCATTCACAGTAATCAGCCTGGTCTTTGACCAGGGTGAGGAAGTTCACGTGGCTTCCCCTCCTTTTTCTCAGCACCAGGATTCCCCTTGGCTGTAGGGTCTGTGCCTTTGCCTGGTTCCCCCAAACCCAAGCCCCAGCTACTCTGGTTGTCTCTGCCTTACATCATGGCCTAGAGACACTGCTGACCCAGCACCCAGGGCCGCTGGGAGCACCAGCTGTGGGGAAAAGAGAGGTGAGGACACAAGAGACCCCTGCTGTGGGGAGGCAGGCTGGGTACTCTTGCCTTCTAATGTCAGTACCAAAGGTCACCTTATCTGTGGTATCTGGCAGGGCCTTGATTTTACTGTCAACTATGGAAGCTAGTTTCTGACCCAGAAAAAAGACGTGGTTTGGCTGATCAGATGCAGTGCGTGTTCCAGCCACCTGCTGAACCGCTTGCAGTGAAGTAACATGGATGTGGGGCATTCCATGTGAGTCAAGTTAGGCCTGTTGTACTTGAAAACATCAGCAAAGTCTATTTTCAACACTCAGCCTTCAAAACATGTTCTGAGTTTTTATCAGAGGTCATTACATAAAACAAATAAGAGGACACTTAGGTTATGATTCTTCCTTATAACTTTTATTAATGCCAGAAGTGAAATAGTAAAAACACAGTGAATTTTTCAAAATGGCATGATTTTGTCACATTCTCTGGCTCCAGGGCTTGGGACTTCAACATCTTTTCCTGGGGACACAATCCAACCCACAGCCACCCTCCACCACCTCCCACTTCGCTCCGAGCACAAGCCCACAGCATGTCCCCTGAGGCCTCCACATCCAGTCCCTGTCAGCTCTCGGCCCCCTGTCCTGCTGCTCTCCTCTTCACCTACTCTGCTCCGGCCACACTGGTCTCCTCACACTCCCAAACCTCCCTCAAGTCCTCACTCAGTCTCTGTTTCAAACTGAAGCCGACCCCAACCACCTGGTTGAAAATGGAAAACCACTCCTCCAGTGCCCCTTCTCTTTTTCTTGTTGCACTTCAGGCCAGAGTTCTCACCACCTTCCCATAGGCTACATAGTGTAGTTCTTTTCTTGTTTCTTAACAGTCCTTCCTGGCTGGACTGGAACCTCTACGGAGGCCTGGAAAGGTGTCCAGTCAAAATTGTTCCTTGAGTTACCCAATAAATAAAGCTGCTATAGAAAATGTAAGTAAATATCCTTGTGAGCTAGGAGTAGGGAAGTACTTCCTAAACATTGTTTTAAGCCCATAACAGATCAAATCAAGAATATACTGATATTTTTGATATCCTGCTTATCATCAAGAATATAACTACAATTCTGATTTGTGCAAATGGGCAAAGGATACAAATAGGCCTTAAAGAAAGTGTGTGGCTTTACAAATTGGACCACCTGAATAACTTCTTCCAGAAGGAGTTCACTGACACCATCCACTCACGCCTGCTTGGAGTCCTTTTCCACTCCTTTCAAACTGGTCCAGCTTAGCATCTGCAGCCTTTGACACATCCCCCTTGCATGTGTTTCAACCTAAATATCAGCTTTATTACTGATGAAACTGATTGGGAAGAACGTGGCTTGGCCATCTGAGCCAAGTCAAGTTGCTGACTTCCCCAGCCTGGCTGAGACATGGGGATGGCCACCCTCAGGGAAACATGGGCCCCGAGGATTGCTCCACCTTCCCAGGCTGCTGCATCCCATGGTAAGCTTCATTTCCTGTCACACTCTGACATGTGTGACAGACCCATTTTCTTCCATACATATTATCTCTCAGATTTGCTTTCTCATACTGAGTCAGATTATCTGTCACACACACTCTTTCTGTAATATTCCTGTGTCACTCTATAATGCTCTTTCCATCACATTTTTCTCTCTCACACCTGATCTCTCCTAGACTCTATCTCTGACACTTTGTGTGCCACACACTCATGCTGTCATGGTATCTGTGAGAGAGTTAACTCAGTCAGGTTGCTAGGGAGACAAAGGCTTTTAAGGAGGAGGTGAACACTCTTTCTTTTTCACATTCTTTTTCCTTAGACATGGAGGCCTGGCAGGCAGCAGAATCTCTTGCTCAAGAACATGCTTTGTTTGAGCTCAGAACCTGTGTTATGGGAGAAGGTCTGGGTAAAACTTCCATGGCCTTGAGCTCTGGGTTAACCCATTTCTTCTGGTGAATATCCTGGTGAATATCCTGCTGATGTCATCCTCGGATATATGTTATGGGAAAGAGTCTGGGCAAAATTTTCATAGCCTTGAGTTATCCTTTTCTCTATACGCATCCTTTTTCTCTGTGCCCAAGCCACGCTCTTCCCAATCAGTTTCATCAGTAATAGAGCTGATATATAGGTTGAAACACAAGCAAGGAGGATGTGTCAAAGGCTGCAGATGGTAAGCTGGACCTGTTTGAAAGGAGTGAGAAAGGACTCCCAGCAGGCGTGAGTGAATGGTGTCAGAAAAGTATATAATGCTGTGCTTAAACTAGCAAACTGGGTACTCTTTCTACCCTGTTCTGATATCGATCTTAGAAGCTTTTTCTATAACATTCACTTGAATTAAATTTCTACTACACAAAGCTCTGAGTGACTGAACCTGCGTCTCTTGCTTCTGGAATTAAATGTTTTCCTTTGGAGACCATGGATCTGGAGGCACCGTTCACCATTCACTGTACACATTAAGTTATCATCTATCAATCTGGGGGCTTGCTACCTCTATACTATCATCTGCATCTTAGTCTCTTCCCATCACATTCTGTTCTTTGAAATTCCTGTCCCAATCACACATTCCCTCTGTCACACTCACTCAAAACCATGCACCTGTCACAGTGGTAAACTCTCTGAGAAACTCATTCTATCATAGTGCCTTTCCTTCATACTTCTGTCACTCTCTCGTCACACACAGTACTTGTCACTGGCATTATCATTTTCCTTTGCAGATCTCACCATTCAGACCCAAGTTAAGTCCCGTGCCTGATGGAGCTCTATGGTCATCATAGTTTTGAGAAATGCAGGAACCAAAACGCACAAGACTTTGAGCCGCTGGTGTTGGGGAGAGAGTGGGTGTGTGTGATTTGTGTGGAGGAGACCTGCATCATGGGAGACAGGATACCGACATGGCAATACTGTCTGAAAACTGACTTGATGGATGAACACATGGAAAGCACATGAAACAGTGCATGGGCTGCAGCAAGTGTTAGCTATCGCTACAGATGAAGAGCACAGGTACAGATGTGGAGTGGGCAGAGGGAGGACGCTGGTGGGTCATGTGGCTTAGTCCCTTGCCCTCTAGGCCATCATAGTCTAGTGAGCCCCCTTCTACAGCACGACTATCCTTACAAATGTCCCCCCAACCTGACAGTGGGCCCCTGAGGGAGAGATGTGTCCAGGTTCCCCGCTGGGGTCCTCTAAGCCACAGAGCAGGGAACAGACACAGGCATTAGACAGGATCTACCCACACCCTAAAACTGACTTGGAGCCAGATTGGAGAGAAACTGGGTAGGTGTGAAGGTGGACAGGGATGCCCCACCCCTGGGCAGCCACTGCCCGGTCCTCTCTCCCTGCACTGGGGGTGGGCAAAGGCTGCTGGCCTTGGATTTGAGAGCTGAGCGGACTCTCCAGCCAGGGGGTGGGGCTCAGGGACGGGAGAGGGCAAGAGACTGGGCAGTGTCCAGGGGAACATTGCTCTTCCCCCAGTCCTTGAGCGTATCAGGTTCCTCCGGTGCTTCTGAGGGGTCCCTGCATTCTGTGTGCCTGGAGCCCCAGGCAGCCCAGCCCCATGCCATCCCCAGTGAGTGCAACAGCAGTCCCCGCTTCCCTCCCCCAAGCAGGCAGGCACAGCAGGCTCCGCATCCCTGGTATCATGCCTCCAGGGCCGGGCCACCTCAGTCCCATGTGAAGGCACCTGTGTAAGCACAGAAGCAGACACATATGCCCATGTGAATGCATCTCAACCATGCTCTCTTTGACACACACATGTACACAGGGACACACCCATGTGCATGCACCTGACCACACACTCTCTTGCAACCAAACATACATGCCCATGTGCAAGCACCTCCACACACAGACACATGCACACGCCTATGTGCTGGAATCTGTGTATGTGCTCTCTCTCTGAAACACACCCACGCACACGCCGATGGGCAGGCACCTATGTAAGGGTACTCTCTCGAGCACACACACAGATACACACATTCACATGCCTATGTGCGTGAATCTGTGCACGTGCTGTCTCTTACAAACACACCCATACAGATGCCCATCTGCATGCACCTGCCCCTGCGCTCATGCACACAGACGCACATACACGCACGTGAGCTATGTGTGAGACACCAGAGGGACAGACCAGCCCTGACCCAGGGGTGCCCGACTCACTTCTGGGAGTCGATGACAGGGGCCTGCGCTCAGCAGGATGGTCACCTGTGAGCGACGCCAGGCTGGCTGCAGCACAGACATGGAGGTGCACAGGGACCAGGGCTTACTTGGGGTTTGCAAGCTTGGAGTGGCAACGGTCAGGTTCCCTGAAGAGTGGGGCAAGGTCCGTTTGAGCATGCGCACTGAGGAGCTGTCCCCACACTAAAGGGTGGCTGCTGCTAAGTCGTTTCAGTCGTGGCCGACTCTGTGCAACCCCATAGACGGCAGCCCACCAGACCCCCCGTCCCTGGGATTCTCCAGGCAAGAACACTGGAGTGGGTTGCCATTTCCTTCTCCAATGCATGAAAGTGAAAAGGGAAAGTGAAGTCGCTCAGTCGTGTCCGACTCTTAGCGACCCCATGGACTGCAGCCCACCAGGCTCCTCCGTCCATGGGATTCTCCGGGCAAGAGTACTGGAGTGGGGTGCCATTGCCCTGGAGCACCACCATTTACCAGGTTTCCAGGCCCGAGGCAGGGCTGACACAGAGAGCCCAGACCACGTGGGTATGTGTGTCTGCGCATGCGCGTTGGGGCTACACGGCACGCTAACGCGTGAAGTTTCGGCAGGGGGCACCCATTGCCTGAGAGCCTGCAGTCATCACGGGAACCGATGGTTGGTGGGAACCAATCGTGAGGCAGGACCAGAGTGTGTGTGCGCAGGCGCTCTGCCCGTGCTGAGTTTCAGGTCACAGTACAGAGCTGGGATCTGTAGGGACGGTTCAGTCTTTCCTGACGCGGAGGGAGGGGAGAGGGTTTCAAGATGGAGTCCGAGGCACATGGTGGAGGAGCCATGAGGGCAGCCGATGAAGACGCAGGTGCCGTGGCCTCTGCAGCGGGTACAGCACATGGCGGCCAAGGTGTGCCGGGTGGTGCTGCTGGCCACAATGGCCCTGGCATCCCAGCTGGCCCTGGAGACGCCGTCAGTCGAGAAGTCCCTGCCGGCTCCGGTGACATGGCTGATCCCAGAGGCCCCAGCGCTGCAGGAGAGTCAGGTGGCGCAGCCGCTGCCATTCCGCAGATCCCAGGGCCACCCAACGCACCAGGGCCTGGTGGAGACACTGCACCCGGAGCCAGAGTTCTGAGTAACCGAGTCTTCCAGTTGTATCCTATTCCAGGAGCCCCGGTGGGCCAGGCGGCTGCGAGGGTTGGGGTGTGGGCTAGGGGTGGTTTGGAGGGTTGCAGGTTGCGGAGCCTAAAGTATAGGAAGAGGGTACTCTGGGAGGCTGGAGGGTGTGGGTCAGGGGTGGTCTGGCTCTCAGTGCATGGTGGTGAGGAAAAACACCCTGAAGTGATCCAGAGGGTTGAGCGGTGATATGCAGGGAGTCCTGTGGTGGCCTTGTGGGAGAAGGTGGGTCTCCGTGAGCAGGGAGCCTGACGTACAGGCAAAATGACGAGTGTGGATAGTGGTGAGGAAAAGCAATCTGAAGGGAACTAGAGGGTCGGGCGGTGATATGCAGGGTGTTTGGCGGCGGCCATGAGGGAGAAGGCGGGTCTCCTCGAGCCCAGGGAGCCTGAAATACAGCCAAAATGACTGGTCCGTGGATGGTGCCTTAACCGTATTTCCACCAGCAGCTTCGGCATACCTTTCTCATCATACGCGGAGGCGGACAACGCGCGCCGCCTCCTGACTCGACTTACTCAACTGCGATGGCCGGTTCAGAGGGAGCTCTACATTAATGGCCACATGTTGGTTCTGTGAGTTCTAAAGGGGGCCGGGGCGAGGGAGGGAGTGGTGGGTGGTGACCAGTCTAGGCGCAGGAGGAGCCATAATGGTGGGTTAGGCCTAGAGGAGAAGTGTGGTGCTCTGGGCTTGGTCAGTGAGCGGGGACAGAGGGAGGACACGCTCTTCCTCCTCAGCGGGAACATGAATTTCATTTTCCCTCCCTTTTAGCCGATTGACTGCTGAAGACCATGCCCTGCTCCAGATGGCCATCCACTTCTGTCTGGAGCAGGCTTCCCTGGTGATGTGGATCTTGCAGAACTTCGTGCCCCACCTTTTTCCTCAGTCTCAGCACAGAAGAGAGCCTTAAAACTAGCCTATGTGCCCTAGTCTCAAATGTTATTCCCAAGAGCATTGCTTTCTGCAGTAGTTTGATCGGGCTTCATCTTGTGCCTGTGCTGCTGCTTGTGGGCTCAAGGTCCACATAGTTTGTTTGGGGATTGTGAACTGCAGAAAATAAAAGTGAGCTGTCTCTGACTTTAATTTTAGCTTGTTCACTTCCTAACGTTGCATTCATCTTCTGGTTGGAGGGAAGGTTCTCAGATCCAGATATCCAAGGAGTACAACCCAAGTGAAGACGATGTATGTAAGAAGTGGGAGAATAAGAAAGTTGTTTATTGCCATTCAGTATTGATTTTTAAATATTTTGTCAGTTCTATAGTTACATTTATATACTAAGATATAGTGCCAGAACATTGCTGTTCAGTCTCTAACTAGTGCCCAACTCTTTGCAACCCCATAGACTGTAGCACACGAGGCTCTGTGTCCCTGCTTTCTCCTGGAGTTTGTTCAACTTCGTGCTCATTGAGTGGGTTATGCTGTCAAACCATCTCATCCTCTATCCTCTCATCCTCCTTTTGCCTTCAATCTCTCCCAACATCAGGGTCTTTTCCAGTGAGTCACCTTTTCACATCTGCTGGCCAAAGTGTTGAAGCTTCAGGTTCAGCATCAGTCCTTCCAATGAAAATTCAGGACTGATTTCCTTTAGGATTGACTGGTTTGATCTTGTAGTCCAAGGCACTCTTAGGAGTATCCTTGAATCCTGAAACCATGCTAAACTCATTAATTAATTGCAATAGCTATTTTGTAGATCTCATTGAGCTTCCTACACAGACAATCTTTTGTCTGTAAATACATACACGTTTATTTCTTCCTTTCCAATTAATGCATTTTAACTGGTTTCTGTTAAAATGAAATTGCCAACACTTTGGCACCTGGTGTGAAGAGCCAATGACCCTGAATATGGGAGAGATTGAAGGCAGGAGGAGAAGGGAATGACAGAAGATGAGATGGTTGGATGGCATCACGTCTCAATGGACATGAGTTTAAGCAAGTTCTGGGAGATGATGAAGGACAGGGAAGCCTGGCGAGAAGCACTCCGTGGGGTCGTAAAGTGTTAGACTTGACTGAGTGACTGAACAACAACACGCTGGTTTCTGTTATAATGGATTGGAGTTTCCTGCTTCTTTGCCTCCTGGTAATTTTACATTGGATGTCAAACATTATCAAATTTCCCTTGCATGCTTGATATTTTTCTATTCCTAAACTTATTCTTGAGCTTTATTCTGGAATCCTGTTAAGATGCTTGGAAACAGTTTGATCCTTTTGGGTCTTACTTTTTAAGATTGGCTCTGTAGGACCAGATCTTAGTGTAGGATGAACTTAATTAACTGAAATCGTCCATGTCTGAGAAGGCTGTAGCTGGAAACAAGGACTCTTTTTAAAAATTTTTTTATGAAAATTATTTATTTTGGGGTGTGTCACCTCTTGTTAACTCTGTGCAGGTTTTCTGTGCTTGAAGCCATCAGGGGCTACTCTCTAATTGCTGAACTCAGGCTTCTCATGCAGAGCCTTCTCTCGTTGAGGAGCAGGGACTCTAGATCGGGGTGAGCTCAGTAGATGTGGCACACCGGCTTAGTTGCACTGGGCATGTGGGATCTTCCTGGCCCAGGGATCGAACCCATGTGGCCCGCATTGGCAGGCAGATTGTTAACCACTGGGTCCGCCAGGGAAGCCAAAACAAGGAGTCCTATACAGTATGAGAGTGAGTTTATGTTTGTGTATGTGTTAGGAAGTGCTGTAATTTCATTATTTTACATGTAGCTGTCCAGTTTTCCCAGCACCATTTTTGTAGAAATTGATGAGCTGATTTCTTAAACAAATATTTTCTTTCTTTCTTTCGCCCCATCGGGCCTTATTTGGGGAATGTGGAAAATCATTGTGTCATGCGGGATCTTTTATTGCAGTGCACAGACACTCAAGTCGTGATGCCAAGGCTCAGTAGTTACCCCACTGCATGTAGGATCTTAGCTCCCTGACCAGAGATCGAAGTGATGTGCCCCTCATTGTGAGGCAGGTTCTTTCTTAAAAGATTCATTTGTTTGTTTATGTAATTTTGTCTGGGCTGGGTCTTTGCTGCTGCACACACGGGGTTTTTCTGGTTGTGGTGAGTGGGGGCTACGCTGTAGTTGTAGCAGATAAACTTCTCATTGGGGTGACTTCGCTTGTTGCAGAGCACAGGCTCTAGGCACTCTGGCTTCAGTAGTTGGCAGCTGTTGGGCTCTAGAGCATAGGCTCAGCCATTGTGGTGCTTGGGCTTAGCGGCCTTTTAGCTTGTGGGATCTTACCAGAGCAGAGATCAAACCCATGTTCCCTGAATTGGCAGGTTGAGTGTCATCCACTGGACAACCAGAGAGGTCCCTGAGAAGCTGATACTGAAATTTATGTAAGAACAGAAGCCCAATGATGGCCCAAAGAATTGTGACTATACACAGATAAAAAGACTAAGACAGTCTAATTTCATAGCTTACTGTACATGTCCAGCACTGGAGCTGTGGATCCATGGGACAAGACTGACAATCCGGAAGCATTTCCAACTTTTAAGTTTAATCAGGTCCCACTTGTTTACTTTTGTCTTTATTTCTGTTACTCTAGGAAATGGGCCATAGTGGATCTTGGTTTGATTTATGTCATAGAGTGTTCTGCCTGTGTTTTCCTCTAAAAGTTTTATAATAGTTTCTAGTCTTCCATTTAGGTCTGTAATCCATTTTGCATTTATCTTTATGTATGCTGTTTGGAAGTGTTCTAATTTCATTCTTTTACATGTAGCTGTCCAGTTTTCCCAACACCATTTATTGAACCAGCTGTCTTTGTTCCATTGTACATTCTTGCCTCCTTTGTCAAAAATAAGGTACTGGGGCGGTCCTAAAATGATGGAGGAATAGGACTGGGAGACCACTTTCTCCCCCACCACAAATTCATCAAAAGATCATTTGAATGCTGAAGAACTTCCATGAAACAACTTCTGAACACTGGCGGAGAACACCAGGCTCCCAGAAAGGAATCCCATTCTCTTCAAAAGGAGGTAGGACAAAATATAACAGACAAAAAGAGAGGCAAAACAGTTAGGGACAGAGACAGTCCTAGGGAGGGATTCATGAAGGAGGAGAAGTTTCCAAACAGCTGGAAACCAAGTTTCCAAACAGCTGGAAACCCTCTCACCTGCGAATCTGTGGGGAGTTTGGAATCTCAGAGGGCAACATAACTGGGAGAAAGAACAAAAATCCCCACAGAATAGGCGCCTAACCACAACTCCCAGTGGAAAAGTAGCCCAGATGCTTTTGTCTGCCACGAGCGAGCAGGAGCTGGATAGGGAGGTGTGGGTTCCATGCTTAGGGTAAGGACCAGGCCTGAATGCCCTGAGGACAATCTGCGGGAGCTATCATGAAATAGCAACCCCAACTGTGGGATAGCCACAGAGAAAAAAAGAGAGAGAGAGAACTTTCCAGCAAAAGGCTCTAACCCAAGGTACAGCCTGGCCCTGGCCACTCAGAGAACAAAGGACTGAGCGAATAACAAAGGAGAGCTGGCTGGCTGCGGGATGGCCCCTCGCCCGCCAGAGGCAGAGAGGCAGGCGTGTGACAGCCGTAGCCAGAAGGCGAGGGGCCATCTCAGCCGCAGAGATGGCATCCTCCACCAAACTGTGAGCAGGCTCCCAGTTGCTAACCATGTCTTCCTGGGATCCTGGACGGTTGACATCTGCCCGGAGGGTCACAGCCTGAGATCAGCTTCCTAGACAAGACATAGGCACACCTGAGATGGTGCCCTCCCAGTGCACCCGGGAAACCAAGCAGCCAGACCAGGGAGGTGATTAAGATGCACGGTCCACCTGGGACTGTGCGCTCGCCAAGCACCTGGCTGGCTGAGGTGCTCAGACCTGGGAAGGGCACAAAACTCACGCCCAGCCAAGCCTGTGCCCTTGTGCAGTACCCAAGAACCTGAACCTGAGCAGCTCAGCTCTGTGAGGTGCACGAAAACACAGGGTCTGCTTTGGACAGTTCCCCTGCAGAGCAACTTGGAGCCTAAGCAGTGTAGACCGGGAAAGCACATGCCGTGGTGAGCTGGGGCTAACCCAGTGTGGTCCATACACTGTGAGCACTCCCCACACACGCCAGTGATGTTTGTTTGCTGTGTTCCTCCCTCCCCTCAACACAACTGAACAAATGAGCCTAAATAAGTGACCCCCCTGCCCCCTTGTGTGAGGTCAGAAATTAGACACTGAAGAGACTTGCAAACAAAGGAAGCCAAAATAAACAAAGAAGAGGGAACCACTCTGGAACTGACAGGAGCAACAAATTAAAACCCTGTAGTTAGCATTGACTACGTATTGGAAGGGGCCTATAGACCTTGAGAAGAAGTATAAGCTGGAACAAGGAACTATCTGAAACTGAACTGACCCCACATTGCCCTCAACAGCTCCAGAGAAATTCCAAGATATATTTTTACTATTATCATTTTTTATAATAATAACACCCATAATTTATAGAATTTCTGCACTTGACATATTTTATATATTTGGAATCCACAAAAATAGCCTTACATCTTTGAATTGCTCTTATTTTTAAGTTCTTTATTACTCCTTTAATTTTCATTTTTGCAACCTACTATTACCTTACCAAAACAAGACCCTATTTTTAAAGCAAATTTCATATATATATCTTTTATAATATTTGTGATTGATTTTGTTTCATGTTTTTAATATTGTATTTTTGAGAGTCTAAATTCTACTCTAGATTTTTCATCTTTGGTTTTTTGTATTTGTTATCAATTTTGTACCTTTAAGAATCTAATATTCAGTGTCCATTTCACTTAGGGGTGTGATTACTGGCTTGATTGCTCTCTCCTCTTTTGGCTCTCCCCTTTCTCCCCCAGGTCACCTCTATCTCCTCCCTCCACCTTCTCTTCTCTACTTAACTCTGTGAATCTCTCTGGGTGTTCCAGGCTGTGGAGAACACCTAGGGAACTGATTACTGGCTAGACTGGGCTCTCCCACTTTGACTCCCTTTCTTCTCCTCCTGGTCACCTCTATCTCCCTCCTCCCTCTTCTCTTCTCTGTGTAACTCTGTGAACCTCTCTGGGTGCTCCAGATAGTGGAGAGCACATGGGCAAAGAATATTAGGAAAAGCAAAGAAAGGAATAAATGTAGAAAAAAAATAATTTAAAAAAAATAAAATTTAAAAAATATAAAAGGAAAAATAAAGTAAAATTCCACAGAAGTCAAACAGCCCAATGTAGAGGCACAGGTTTATAACAACAATAAAAACTGTTACTGAGGAAAACAAAACCAAAAACAACTTCAAAAGTTTAATTAGATTTCGTAGTGCCAATAAAATAGACAACTACAACACAGGGTGAAAACAAAAGGGAAAAAAATGAAAAAATATCCAAAAGAGTCTACAGAGCAAGTGAAAACACAAGAATAATGTTTTTCTTGAACCAATGCTCAGAGTCCTTTCCCTCACTGGGAATCACAATCCACCTCACCTCCCTAGGATGCCCTCCAAAACTGTGCTGATCTCTGGACCTGTCGTGGGGCCAGCTCAGATTCTACTCTGGCCCTACTGTTTGTTCTTGTGTGTTCTTGTGTGAATCTGTGTGTTCTTGCCTCCAATGTCCACAGCTATCAGAACCAGTGAGTTTTGTTTTGTGGGAGCTCTCAATGTTGTTTATATATTCCATAGACATAGAGTCTGCCTAGCTGATTGTGTGGATTTAATCTGCAGCTTGTACAGCTTACTGGAAGGTTTTAGGTCTTCTTGCTTAGACACACTGCCCCCGGCTTTCCATTACGCTTTTATTTTCACCTCTGCATGTGGAAACCAGTATTGCCCAATATGCTCCAGTATTCTTTCCTGGAGAAAACCCCTGACAGAGAAGCCTGACAGGCCACAGCCTACAGGGTCGCAAAGAGTTGGGCACGGCCAAAGTGACCCTGTGTGCATAGACGCAAGATTTTTTTGCCTGGGGCACCTCTGCCCCAGGGACAGTTAAGTGTGAAGGTGGTGCAGCTGCTTGGCTTGCGGGGACCGTGTCAGCACAAAGTGTGCAGGTACACAAACTGCCTCCACCCCAAGAGTTACGGACCTCAATTCATTTCAGAAGCTCAGTCATGTCTGACTATTTGTGACCCCATGGACAGCAGCATGCCAGGCTTCCCTGTCTATCACCAACTCCTGGAGCTTACTCAACTTCATGTCCATCGAGTCAATGATGCCATCCAACCATCTCATCCTCTTTCATTGCCTTCTCCTTCCGCCTTCAATCTTTTCCAGCATCAGGGACTTTTCCAATGAATTAGTTCTTCACATTAGGTGGCCAAGTACTGGAGATTCAGCTTCAGCATCAGTCCTTCCAGTGAATATTCAGGACTGATTTCCTTGAGGATTGGCTGGTTTGATCTCCTAGCAGGCCAAGGGACTCTCAAGAGTCTTCTCCAACACCACAGTTCAAAAACATTAATTCTTCGGCGCTAAGCTTTCCTTACGGTCCAACTCTCACATCCATACATGACTACTGGAAAAACCACAGCTTTGACTAGACAGACATTTGCTGGCAAAATAACGTCTCTGCTTTTTCATACACTCTCTGGGTTGGTCGTAACTTTTCTTCCAAGGAGCAAGCCTCTTTTAATTTCATGGGTGCAGTCACCATCTGCAGTGATTTTGAAGCCCCAAAACCTTAGGTCTCTCACTGTTTCCATTGCTTCTCCATGTATTTGCCAAGAAGTGATGGGACCAGATGCCGCAATCTCTGTTTTCTGAATGTTGAGTTTTAAGCCACCTTTTTCTTTTTTTTCTTTTTTTAAAATTTTATTTTATTTTTAAACTTTACATAATTGTATTAGTTTTGCCAAATATCAAAATGAATCCGCCACAGGTATACATGTGTTCCCCATCCTGAACCCTCCTCCCTCCTCCCTCCCCATACCATCCCTCTGGGTCGTCCCAGTGCACTAGCCCCAAGCATCCAGTATCGTGCATCGAACCTGGACTGGCAACTCGTTTCATACGTGACATTTTACATGTTTCAATGCCATTCTCCCAAATCTTCCCACCCTCTCCCTCTCCCACAGACTCCATAAGACTGTTCTATACATCAGTGTCTCTTTTGCTGTCTCGTACACGGGGTTATTGTTACCATCTTTCTAAATTCCATATATATGCGTTAGTATACTATATTGGTGTTTTTCTTTCTGGCTTACTTCACTCTGTATAATAGGCTCCAGTTTCGTCCACCTCATTAGAACTGATTCAAATATATTCTTTTTAATGGCTGAGTAATACTCCATTGTGTATATGTACCATGGCTTTCTTATCCATTCATCTGCTGATGGACATCTAGGTTGCTTCCATGTCCTGGCTATTATAAACAGTGCTGCGATGAACATTGGGGTACACGTGTGTTTTTCCCTTCTGGTTTCCTCAGTGTGTATGCCCAGCAGTGGGACTGCTGGCTCATAAGGCAGTTCTATTTCCAGTTTTTTAAGGAATCTCCACACTGTTCTCCATAGTGGCTGTACTAGTGTTCAAATCTCCTCTTTCACTTTCATCAAGAGGCTCCTTAGTTCTTCTTCAGTTTCTGCCATAGGGGTGGGGACATCTACGTATCTGATGTTATTCATATTTCTCCCAGCAATCTTGATTGCAGCTTGTGCTTCATCCAGCCCAGCATTTTGTGTGATGTACACTGCATATAAGTTAAACAAGCAGGGTGACAATATACAGTCTTGATATACTGCTTTCCCTATTTGGAAACAGTCTGTTGTTCCATGTCCAGTTCCAACTGTTGCTTCTTGGCTGGCATATAGATTTCTAAGGGGACAGATCAGATGGTCTGATATTCCCATCTCTTGAAGAATTTTCCACAATTTGCTGTGACCACAGAGTCAAAGACTTTAGTGTAGTCAATAAAGCAGAAGTAGATGTTTTTCTGGAACTCTCTTGCTATTTAATTTCATACTGTTCATGGGGTTCTCAAGGCAAGAAAACTGAAGTGGTTTTCCATTCCCTTCTCCAGAATTCCCTTCTCCTTTCTCTAACAGAAGCAGAAGATATTAAGAAGAAGTGGCAAAAATACAGAGAAGACTTGTACAGAAAAGAGCTTCATGACCCAGATAATCACGATGCTCTGATCACTCACCTAGAGGCAGATCCTGGAATGTGAAGTCAACTGGGCCTTAGGAAGCATCACAACAAACAAAGCTAGTGGAGGTGATGGAATTCCAGTTGAGCTATTTCAAATCCTGAAAGATGATGCTGGGAAAGTGCCGCATTCAATATGCCAGCAAATTTGGAAAACTCAGCAGTGGCCACAGGGCTGGAAAAGGTCAGTTTTCATTCCAATCCCAAAGAAAGGCAATGCCAAAGAATGCTCAAACTACCGCACAATTGCTCTCAACTCACACACTAGTAAAGTAATGTTCAAAATTCTGCAAACCAGGCTTCAGCATTACGTGAACCATGAACTTCCAGATGTTCAAGCTGGTTTTAGGAAAGGCAGAAGAACCAGAGATTAAATTGCCAACATCCACTGAATCATGAAAAAAGCAAGAGAGTTCCAGAAAAAACATCTATTTCTGCTTTACTGACTACACCAAAGCCTTTGACTGTGTGGATCACAATAAACTGTGGAAAATTCTGAAAGAGATGGGAATACCAGACCACCTGACCTGCCTCTTGAGAAACCTATGCAGGTCAGGAAGCAACAGTTAGAACTGGACATGGAACGACAGACTGGTTCCAAATAGGAAAAGGAGCACGTCAAGGCTGCATATTGTCACCCTGCTTATTTAACTTATATGCAGAGTACATCATGGGAAACGCTGGGCTGGAAGAAGCACAAGCTGGAATCGAGACTGCCGGGAGAAATATCAATAAGCTCAGATATGCAGATGACACCACCCTTATGGCAAAAAGTGAAGAGGACCTAAAAAGCCTCTTGATGAAAGTGAAAGAGGAGAGTGAGAAAGTTGGCTTAAAGCTCAACATTCAGAAAACTAAGATCATGGCATCTGGTCCCATCACTTCATGGCAGATAGATGGGGAAACAGTGGAAACAGTGGCAGACTTTATTTTTGGGGGCTCCAAAATCACTGCAGATGGTGACTGCAGCCATGAAATTAAAAGACATTTACTCCTTGGAAGAAAAGTTATGACCAACCTAGATAGCATATTGAAAAGCAGAGATATTACTTTGCCAACAAAGGTCCATCTAGTCAAGGCTATGGTTTTTCCAGTGGTCATGTATGGATGTGAGAGTTGGACTGTGAAGAGAGATGAGCACTGAAGAATTGATGCTTTTGAACTGTGGTGTTGGAGAAGACTCTTGAGCATCCCTTGGACTGCAAGGAGATCCAACCAGTCCATCCTAAAGGAGATCAGTTCTGGGTGTTCATTGGAAGGACTGATGCTGAAGCTGAAACTCCAGTACTTTGGCCACCTCATGCGAAGAGTTGACTCATTGGAAAAGACCCTTATGCTGGAAGGGATAGGGGGCAGGAGGAGAAGGGGACGACAGAGAATGAGATGGCTGGATGGCATCACCGACTCGATGGACATGAGTCTGAGTAAACTCTGGCAGTTGATGATGGACAGGGAGGCCTGGCGTGCTGTGACTCTTGGGGTCGCAACGAGTCGGACATGACTGAGTGACTGAACTGAATTGAACTGAACTGAACTTGCTTTTTCAATGATCCAACAGATATTGGCAATTTGATCTCTGGTTCCTCTGCCTGTTCTAAATGTAGCTTGAACCTCTGGAAGTTCACATTTCACATACTCTTGAAGCCTCAGTTGGAGAATTTTGAGCATTACTTTGCTAGCGTGTGAGACAAGTGCAGTTGTGGGGTAGTTTGAGCATCCTTTAGCATTGCCTTTCTTTGGGATTCGAATGAAAACTGACCGTTTCCAGTCCAGTGGTCATGGCACAGTTTTCCAAATTTCTTTGGAGATCCAATTTTGCTGCCATATTGAGTGCAGCACTTTCACAGCATCATCTTTGAGGATTAGAAATAGCTCAACTGGAGTTCTATCACTTCCACTAGCTTTGTTCTTAGTGATGCTTCCTAAGGCCCATTTGACTTCGCATGCCAGGATGTCTGGCTCTAGGTGAGTGATCATACCCTCATGGTTATCTGGGTCATGAAGACCTTTTTTGTATAGTTCTTCAGTGTATTCTTGCCACCTCTTCTTAATATCTTCTGCTTCTGTTCGATCCATATTACTTCTGTTCTTTATTGTGCCCATCTTTTCATGGAATGTTCCCTTGGTATCTCTAATTTTCTTGAAGTGATCTCTAGGCATTCCCATTCCATTGTTTTCTTCTATGTCTTAGCATTGATCGATGAAGAAAGGTTTTTATATCTCCTTGTTATTATTTGGAACTCTGCATTCAAATGGGTACTATAGATTTCCATTTCACCTTTGCCTTTAGCTTCTCTTCTTTTCTCAGCTATTTGTAAGGCCTCCACAGACAACCATTTTGCCTTTTTGCATTTCTTTTTCTTGGGGATGGTCTTGATCACTGCCTCCTGTACAATGTCACAAACCTCTGCCCATAGATGTCAGGCACTCTGTCTATCAGATCTAATGCCTTGAATCTATTTGTCACTGCCACTGTATTATCATAAGGGATTTGATTTTGGTCATACCTGAATGGTCTAGTAGTTTCCCCTACTTTCTTCAATTGAAGTCTAAATTTGGCAATTAGGAGTTCATGATCTGAGCCACAGTCAGCTCCCAGTCTTGTTTTTGCTGACTTTATAGTGCTTCTCCATCACTGGCTACAACGAATATAATCAATCTGATTTTAGTATTGACCATCTGGTGATGTCCATGTGTAGAGTCTTCTCCTGTGTTGTTGGAAGAGGGTGTTTGCTACGTGACCAGTGGGTTCTCTTTGCAACACTCTGTTAGCCTTTGCCCTGCTTCACTTTGTGCTCCAAAGCCAAATTACTCTGTTACTCCAGTATCTCTTGACTTCCTACTTTTGCATTCCAGTCCCATATAATGTAAAGGAATCTTTTTGGGGTGTTAGTTCTAGAAGGTCTTGTAGGTCTTCATAGAGCTGTTCAACTTCAGCTTCTTCAGCATTGCTGGTTGGGGCATGGTTATGTCATTACTGGTCATGGCCCTATCTGAGTCTTTTTGTGGGCCTCTTGTATCTGACGATCAGAAGATCTTTTTGGCCAGTCTTTCTCTGTAGCTCTGCCCATTTAAGCAGTTAGAGGGCTCCCTTGCCTGGGGTCCTTCTTGTTGTTTCACACATCAGGCACTTAAAGGGTCCCCCTGGATGGGCTCGTACTCTATAGATCAGCACATTAGGCACGTAAAAGGGGACCCTGGGTGGGGTCCTACTCTGCAGTTCAGTGCATCAGGCGTTTGATGGGTGAGCTTCTCTATTATTCATCTCTGGATGCTGGCGGGTGGGGAGAGAAAGGCTATGGTTACCTGTGACTCAGCAGTATCACCTTGCTTCCGTGGCTGCTCGACTTTCTCCACAGGCATTTCCCACCACAGACTCCTCCCTCACATCCCCTCTATCCATCTCTCCACAGTCAACAGCAGCCCTCGCCCTGGGATTGTTCCACAATCCCTAAATTCCAGCTTGCAGCCGCTGTGCCTTCCAGGGGACCTGTGTCCCTGTCCGGGCTATCTATGGTGGCAGCAAAGACTGTCTGATTCTCATTGCATTTAGGCTGCCACACAGATCAGCTGTTTCACTCCCAGCCTTAAATGTTTCTTCTCTGTATCAGACAATTGCCCCGATGTGGGTATCGGACCCCTTCTTCAGTTCTCCCACCCACTGAGTTCAGTTCTAGTCCTACAAATACTCCTGGTTTTCCCACTGGTTCGTTCTTCCTCCTGAGTTTTGTGAGGTTCCATATATTCTTTCCCACTGATCAGGTACTCCTGTCAGCTCTCAGCTGGTGTTCTGCATGCACTTCTGGGTCTCAAGGTGTATTTCTGATGTATCCATGGTGAGACATGTACTCCATATCTACCTATTCCTCCACCATCTTGTTCTCCCGCAGTTTTTTGTTTCTTGATAGTCTCTCCAGACTAGACTGTAACCTGCATGGAGACCAGAAATGGTGTCCAACAAAAAATGTTCCTTGAATTACCGAATAGATAAAACTATTATAGAAAAATATAAGAAAATGGCCTTGTGAGCTAAGAGTAGGGAAGTACTTCCTAAACATTGTTTTAAGCCCATAACAGATTAATATCAAGAATATACAAATATTTTTAATATCCTATTATCATCAAGAAACTAAGGGCAATTGCAATTTATAGAAATGGGCGAAGGACATGAATAGGCTAGTTATAGAAGATAAAAACCCCAAAAGTTGCAGGATATGGTAGGAATGGAGATGGTAGCAGCCATAGCAGGGAGCATCCTGGCATGACTGAATCCAGTGAAGCCTGCACATCCCTGAGCTCCAGAATTTATGCCCTGGGAAACTGTGACAAGTCCCCTCAGTGGGGTGTATGAGGGTGCCCTCACGGTGTCGTCTGTGGAGGCAGGAGTATATACCCTAGATCCTTGCATGAGATATTCTTTGGGCTTTCCTCCCACATGTCTGACCAGAGTGTCCACACTTACTCTCTGCATTCTCATGTGATTCTGGATCTGCCTTGACACAGTTTGTCCCCAGGAATGATGGTGGAAACACATCAATATCTGCTAAACTTACAACTGAAACTGTAACGTCTGCTCGTGGCTCCCCTTTGCAGCACCCACAGGAAGACTGGGACAGAGAGCTCATTTGGTCACCTATAAGCAACTGCGAGGCTTTATTTTCCACTTGGTTTTCATACAGGATCCCTTAGTCCAGCTCTGCCCTGCTTTTTACTTAGAGAGGCTGGCCTGCTCTCCTCCCCTCCTGTTGATTTTATTGATTAATTTTTGCATATGTTGGGTCCTCTTCCTTCCTTCCTTCCTTCCTTCCAGGCTTTCTCTACTTGTAAGAAGGGGGGCTAAATTCTCATTGCTGTGCACAGGCTTCTCACTGTGGTCACTTTGCTTATTGCAGAACATGGGCTCTAGAGCACAGGCTCAGTAGGTATGGGGCATGGGCTCAGTTGCTCCGTGGCATGTTGAATCTTCCCAGACCAGGCATCAAAGCAATGTCCCTTGTATTGGCAGGTGTATTGCTGACCACTGAACCCCCAGGGAAGTCCTACACATGTATCATCTTGCTCTGCCCTGAACTGTAACCACTCTAACCTCTGCTTTCTCCTGGATTAAAAATATATGTGTATATGTGTGTGTGTGGGCTCAATCGTGTCTGACTTTTGTGACCCATGGAGTGGAACCCGCCAGGCTCCCTGTCCATGGGATTTTCCAGGCAAGAATATTGGAGTGAGTTCCCATTTCCTTCTCCAGGGGATCTTCCCCACCAAGGGGTTGAACCTGTGTCTGTTGTGTCTCCCGCCTTGGCAGTCTGATCCTTTACCACTAGCAGCACCTTTCTTTTGAAAGTCTGAAAGAAAGTGTGTGGCTTTATAAGCTGGACCACCTGAATCATTTCCCCTACAAGGAGTTCACTGACACCAGTCACTCACGCCTGCAGCATGTCCCTTACAACTCCTTTCACATAGGTCCAGCTTAGCATCAGCAGCCTTTGACACAACCCCCTTGCATGTGTTTCAACCTAAATACCAGCTTTATTACTGGTGAAACTTATTGGGAAGAACGTGGCTTTGGCAGCTGTTGTTATTGTTCAGTCGCCCAGTGGTATCTGACTATTTGCAACCCCATGGACTGCAGCTTGCCAGGCCTCTCTTTCCCTCACTGTCCCCCAGAGTTTGCCCAAGTTCGTGTTCATTGCATCTCTGATGCCATCCAGCCATCTCATCCTCTGACATCCTCTTCTCCTTCTGCCCTCAGACTTTCCCAGCACCAGGGACTCTGCCAGTTCTGTCCTCCCTCTGCCACCCTCTCCTCTCTGGTGCGCTGCCTGCTAGCTCCAACAGCCTCTGCTCTGTGATTCCCCCTCGACACCCAGGGAGCTGGCTGGACATAGCCTGGGCAGTCTGTATAGACAGCAAGCTGGGGAAGCTGCACAGCTCATCTCTTAAGTGTCTCAGCTCCCAGAGATCACTGCTGATCCTCCCTGGCCTGATGCCCACTTTTATCACAGCCTGAGCTTCATATATTTTGGGCGCTTTTAAGAGGATCTTTGAAGCCAGTGGCAGGGCAGAGCCTTTGCTGTTCCTCCATATGTGTGAACAGAGTCTGCTGTGACAGAACCCGGAGAGCTCTGCCTCCATGCACTGGAGGGAGGCAGGTGTTGCTTCTGGGGATGGTGGCAATGGTCCTGGGCGTGACAGTGATGGAGTCTCTCACCCGCCAGCACCCAGCAGCACTAGTGGCTACAGTGATCCTTCCTTTCAAAATGTAAGCCAGATGTGTCTCCCCTGTTCAGTTCCCTTCACTGGATTTATTCTCACTCAGAGTATAAGCCAGAGGTCCTTATAATGACCAGATAGGACCCACGTGCTCATCTGTGAACCCCCACTGCCTCTGTACCTCCTCTGCTGTGCTCACTCTTGCTCACTCCATGCCGACCACACTGGCCTCTTGGCTGCACCCTCAACATTTCCAGGTTTTCTGAGGAATTAGTGCTTTTGCATAGTCTGTTCTCCCTGCCTTGACTATGCTCTCAAATATAGCTCCTGGCCACCTCCGTCATCTCCGAGTCTGCACAGGTCTCACCTTCTCCCCTGACTTCCTCCTGCATCCACCCTCCCCACAGCCTGGTGGGCAGTCAGTCTGCTTCATCCTGTTCTTTCCCACATTGCTCATCACTTTCTGTAATACACTATAATTTACAAATTTGTTTTACTTCCAGCCTCTTCCCAATAGAGATACTCGCTATTCTGACTTCTATCACCATAGAGTATGAAAATGAATTAAAAGTCATGTTGAAGACCAAAGTAAAGGAAATATTAAAATTTCAAGACAGATATGAAACAATTAGGTTGTGTTCTTTTCCGTGTAATAAACAGATGCTAAAACTTATTCAAATAAGTGGTTTTTATCATGAAACACAGACCATGAGAACACAGTGCAGGACAGAAGCCAAATGAAGGGACACATCCCATGGATTTGCCTCCCTTCCCCACTGAGGTCTCCCAGGAAGCAATGTCCGTGTGTGGTGCCAAGCGGGATCAGGTTCACAATCAGAATTGTGGAGTTCCAGTGACTGGAAGCCTTGATTGGAAAGGCCACCCTGTCCCTTAGGCCTTCCAGCACCCCATCTGCCATCAGTGAGGTGCCCATGTGGTAGCGTCTGTCTCAGGTCTGCTCTCTCCCATCAGGACCCCTGCTCCAGCCTGCACAGTGCCACTCTGTCTCAGAAAATAAAAACTAATTTAAAAAAAAAAAACAACAAATGGCACAATTAAAATAAAGAAATATTAATAAATGCAATTTAAGATCAAAGAAAATAAAGTAAAAGGTGGAAACTTAAGGAGGTGCCTGGTGGATTAGAGGGGCCAGAGCTCAAAGAGCCTGGGGCTCAGGTTAGGTTTCCTGGCCCTTGCTTCTTAGGTTAGCTTTGTGGGCCAAAATACCCTTCCTTAGATTGGGGGTTGGTCTGAAGTGTCAGGAAAAACCATTCACAGTAATCAGCCTGGTCTTTGACCAGGGTGAGGAAGTTCACGTGGCTTCCCCTCCTTTTTCTCAGCACCAGGATTCCCCTTGGCTGTAGGGTCTGTGCCTTTGCCTGGTTCCCCCAAACCCAAGCCCCAGCTACTCTGGTTGTCTCTGCCTTACATCATGGCCTAGAGACACTGCTGACCCAGCACCCAGGGCCGCTGGGAGCACCAGCTGTGGGGAAAAGAGAGGTGAGGACACAAGAGACCCCTGCTGTGGGGAGGCAGGCTGGGTACTCTTGCCTTCTAATGTCAGTACCAAAGGTCACCTTATCTGTGGTATCTGGCAGGGCCTTGATTTTACTGTCAACTATGGAAGCTAGTTTCTGACCCAGAAAAAAGACGTGGTTTGGCTGATCAGATGCAGTGCGTGTTCCAGCCACCTGCTGAACCGCTTGCAGTGAAGTAACATGGATGTGGGGCATTCCATGTGAGTCAAGTTAGGCCTGTTGTACTTGAAAACATCAGCAAAGTCTATTTTCAACACTCAGCCTTCAAAACATGTTCTGAGTTTTTATCAGAGGTCATTACATAAAACAAATAAGAGGACACTTAGGTTATGATTCTTCCTTATAACTTTTATTAATGCCAGAAGTGAAATAGTAAAAACACAGTGAATTTTTCAAAATGGCATGATTTTGTCACATTCTCTGGCTCCAGGGCTTGGGACTTCAACATCTTTTCCTGGGGACACAATCCAACCCACAGCCACCCTCCACCACCTCCCACTTCGCTCCGAGCACAAGCCCACAGCATGTCCCCTGAGGCCTCCACATCCAGTCCCTGTCAGCTCTCGGCCCCCTGTCCTGCTGCTCTCCTCTTCACCTACTCTGCTCCGGCCACACTGGTCTCCTCACACTCCCAAACCTCCCTCAAGTCCTCACTCAGTCTCTGTTTCAAACTGAAGCCGACCCCAACCACCTGGTTGAAAATGGAAAACCACTCCTCCAGTGCCCCTTCTCTTTTTTCTTGTTGCACTTCAGGCCAGAGTTCTCACCACCTTCCCATAGGCTACATAGTGTAGTTCTTTTCTTGTTTCTTAACAGTCCTTCCTGGCTGGACTGGAACCTCTACGGAGGCCTGGAAAGGTGTCCAGTCAAAATTGTTCCTTGAGTTACCCAATAAATAAAGCTGCTATAGAAAATGTAAGTAAATATCCTTGTGAGCTAGGAGTAGGGAAGTACTTCCTAAACATTGTTTTAAGCCCATAACAGATCAAATCAAGAATATACTGATATTTTTGATATCCTGCTTATCATCAAGAATATAACTACAATTCTGATTTGTGCAAATGGGCAAAGGATACAAATAGGCCTTAAAGAAAGTGTGTGGCTTTACAAATTGGACCACCTGAATAACTTCTTCCAGAAGGAGTTCACTGACACCATCCACTCACGCCTGCTTGGAGTCCTTTTCCACTCCTTTCAAACTGGTCCAGCTTAGCATCTGCAGCCTTTGACACATCCCCCTTGCATGTGTTTCAACCTAAATATCAGCTTTATTACTGATGAAACTGATTGGGAAGAACGTGGCTTGGCCATCTGAGCCAAGTCAAGTTGCTGACTTCCCCCAGCCTGGCTGAGACATGGGGATGGCCACCCTCAGGGAAACATGGGCCCCGAGGATTGCTCCACCTTCCCAGGCTGCTGCATCCCATGGTAAGCTTCATTTCCTGTCACACTCTGACATGTGTGACAGACCCATTTTCTTCCATACATATTATCTCTCAGATTTGCTTTCTCATACTGAGTCAGATTATCTGTCACACACACTCTTTCTGTAATATTCCTGTGTCACTCTATAATGCTCTTTCCATCACATTTTTCTCTCTCACACCTGATCTCTCCTAGACTCTATCTCTGACACTTTGTGTGCCACACACTCATGCTGTCATGGTATCTGTGAGAGAGTTAACTCAGTCAGGTTGCTAGGGAGACAAAGGCTTTTAAGGAGGAGGTGAACACTCTTTCTTTTTCACATTCTTTTTCCTTAGACATGGAGGCCTGGCAGGCAGCAGAATCTCTTGCTCAAGAACATGCTTTGTTTGAGCTCAGAACCTGTGTTATGGGAGAAGGTCTGGGTAAAACTTCCATGGCCTTGAGCTCTGGGTTAACCCATTTCTTCTGGTGAATATCCTGGTGAATATCCTGCTGATGTCATCCTCGGATATATGTTATGGGAAAGAGTCTGGGCAAAATTTTCATAGCCTTGAGTTATCCTTTTCTCTATACGCATCCTTTTTCTCTGTGCCCAAGCCACGCTCTTCCCAATCAGTTTCATCAGTAATAGAGCTGATATATAGGTTGAAACACAAGCAAGGAGGATGTGTCAAAGGCTGCAGATGGTAAGCTGGACCTGTTTGAAAGGAGTGAGAAAGGACTCCCAGCAGGCGTGAGTGAATGGTGTCAGAAAAGTATATAATGCTGTGCTTAAACTAGCAAACTGGGTACTCTTTCTACCCTGTTCTGATATCGATCTTAGAAGCTTTTTCTATAACATTCACTTGAATTAAATTTCTACTACACAAAGCTCTGAGTGACTGAACCTGCGTCTCTTGCTTCTGGAATTAAATGTTTTCCTTTGGAGACCATGGATCTGGAGGCACCGTTCACCATTCACTGTACACATTAAGTTATCATCTATCAATCTGGGGGCTTGCTACCTCTATACTATCATCTGCATCTTAGTCTCTTCCCATCACATTCTGTTCTTTGAAATTCCTGTCCCAATCACACATTCCCTCTGTCACACTCACTCAAAACCATGCACCTGTCACAGTGGTAAACTCTCTGAGAAACTCATTCTATCATAGTGCCTTTCCTTCATACTTCTGTCACTCTCTCGTCACACACAGTACTTGTCACTGGCATTATCATTTTCCTTTGCAGATCTCACCATTCAGACCCAAGTTAAGTCCCGTGCCTGATGGAGCTCTATGGTCATCATAGTTTTGAGAAATGCAGGAACCAAAACGCACAAGACTTTGAGCCGCTGGTGTTGGGGAGAGAGTGGGTGTGTGTGATTTGTGTGGAGGAGACCTGCATCATGGGAGACAGGATACCGACATGGCAATACTGTCTGAAAACTGACTTGATGGATGAACACATGGAAAGCACATGAAACAGTGCATGGGCTGCAGCAAGTGTTAGCTATCGCTACAGATGAAGAGCACAGGTACAGATGTGGAGTGGGCAGAGGGAGGACGCTGGTGGGTCATGTGGCTTAGTCCCTTGCCCTCTAGGCCATCATAGTCTAGTGAGCCCCCTTCTACAGCACGACTATCCTTACAAATGTCCCCCCAACCTGACAGTGGGCCCCTGAGGGAGAGATGTGTCCAGGTTCCCCGCTGGGGTCCTCTAAGCCACAGAGCAGGGAACAGACACAGGCATTAGACAGGATCTACCCACACCCTAAAACTGACTTGGAGCCAGATTGGAGAGAAACTGGGTAGGTGTGAAGGTGGACAGGGATGCCCCACCCCTGGGCAGCCACTGCCCGGTCCTCTCTCCCTGCACTGGGGGTGGGCAAAGGCTGCTGGCCTTGGATTTGAGAGCTGAGCGGACTCTCCAGCCAGGGGGTGGGGCTCAGGGACGGGAGAGGGCAAGAGACTGGGCAGTGTCCAGGGGAACATTGCTCTTCCCCCAGTCCTTGAGCGTATCAGGTTCCTCCGGTGCTTCTGAGGGGTCCCTGCATTCTGTGTGCCTGGAGCCCCAGGCAGCCCAGCCCCATGCCATCCCCAGTGAGTGCAACAGCAGTCCCCGCTTCCCTCCCCCAAGCAGGCAGGCACAGCAGGCTCCGCATCCCTGGTATCATGCCTCCAGGGCCGGGCCACCTCAGTCCCATGTGAAGGCACCTGTGTAAGCACAGAAGCAGACACATATGCCCATGTGAATGCATCTCAACCATGCTCTCTTTGACACACACATGTACACAGGGACACACCCATGTGCATGCACCTGACCACACACTCTCTTGCAACCAAACATACATGCCCATGTGCAAGCACCTCCACACACAGACACATGCACACGCCTATGTGCTGGAATCTGTGTATGTGCTCTCTCTCTGAAACACACCCACGCACACGCCGATGGGCAGGCACCTATGTAAGGGTACTCTCTCGAGCACACACACAGATACACACATTCACATGCCTATGTGCGTGAATCTGTGCACGTGCTGTCTCTTACAAACACACCCATACAGATGCCCATCTGCATGCACCTGCCCCTGCGCTCATGCACACAGACGCACATACACGCACGTGAGCTATGTGTGAGACACCAGAGGGACAGACCAGCCCTGACCCAGGGGTGCCCGACTCACTTCTGGGAGTCGATGACAGGGGCCTGCGCTCAGCAGGATGGTCACCTGTGAGCGACGCCAGGCTGGCTGCAGCACAGACATGGAGGTGCACAGGGACCAGGGCTTACTTGGGGTTTGCAAGCTTGGAGTGGCAACGGTCAGGTTCCCTGAAGAGTGGGGCAAGGTCCGTTTGAGCATGCGCACTGAGGAGCTGTCCCCACACTAAAGGGTGGCTGCTGCTAAGTCGTTTCAGTCGTGGCCGACTCTGTGCAACCCCATAGACGGCAGCCCACCAGACCCCCGTCCCTGGGATTCTCCAGGCAAGAACACTGGAGTGGGTTGCCATTTCCTTCTCCAATGCATGAAAGTGAAAAGGGAAAGTGAAGTCGCTCAGTCGTGTCCGACTCTTAGCGACCCCATGGACTGCAGCCCACCAGGCTCCTCCGTCCATGGGATTCTCCGGGCAAGAGTACTGGAGTGGGGTGCCATTGCCCTGGAGCACCACCATTTACCAGGTTTCCAGGCCCGAGGCAGGGCTGACACAGAGAGCCCAGACCACGTGGGTATGTGTGTCTGCGCATGCGCGTTGGGGCTACACGGCACGCTAACGCGTGAAGTTTCGGCAGGGGGCACCCATTGCCTGAGAGCCTGCAGTCATCACGGGAACCGATGGTTGGTGGGAACCAATCGTGAGGCAGGACCAGAGTGTGTGTGCGCAGGCGCTCTGCCCGTGCTGAGTTTCAGGTCACAGTACAGAGCTGGGATCTGTAGGGACGGTTCAGTCTTTCCTGACGCGGAGGGAGGGGAGAGGGTTTCAAGATGGAGTCCGAGGCACATGGTGGAGGAGCCATGAGGGCAGCCGATGAAGACGCAGGTGCCGTGGCCTCTGCAGCGGGTACAGCACATGGCGGCCAAGGTGTGCCGGGTGGTGCTGCTGGCCACAATGGCCCTGGCATCCCAGCTGGCCCTGGAGACGCCGTCAGTCGAGAAGTCCCTGCCGGCTCCGGTGACATGGCTGATCCCAGAGGCCCCAGCGCTGCAGGAGAGTCAGGTGGCGCAGCCGCTGCCATTCCGCAGATCCCAGGGCCACCCAACGCACCAGGGCCTGGTGGAGACACTGCACCCGGAGCCAGAGTTCTGAGTAACCGAGTCTTCCAGTTGTATCCTATTCCAGGAGCCCCGGTGGGCCAGGCGGCTGCGAGGGTTGGGGTGTGGGCTAGGGGTGGTTTGGAGGGTTGCAGGTTGCGGAGCCTAAAGTATAGGAAGAGGGTACTCTGGGAGGCTGGAGGGTGTGGGTCAGGGGTGGTCTGGCTCTCAGTGCATGGTGGTGAGGAAAAACACCCTGAAGTGATCCAGAGGGTTGAGCGGTGATATGCAGGGAGTCCTGTGGTGGCCTTGTGGGAGAAGGTGGGTCTCCGTGAGCAGGGAGCCTGACGTACAGGCAAAATGACGAGTGTGGATAGTGGTGAGGAAAAGCAATCTGAAGGGAACTAGAGGGTCGGGCGGTGATATGCAGGGTGTTTGGCGGCGGCCATGAGGGAGAAGGCGGGTCTCCTCGAGCCCAGGGAGCCTGAAATACAGCCAAAATGACTGGTCCGTGGATGGTGCCTTAACCGTATTTCCACCAGCAGCTTCGGCATACCTTTCTCATCATACGCGGAGGCGGACAACGCGCGCCGCCTCCTGACTCGACTTACTCAACTGCGATGGCCGGTTCAGAGGGAGCTCTACATTAATGGCCACATGTTGGTTCTGTGAGTTCTAAAGGGGGCCGGGGCG
Organism: Bos javanicus; assembly: GCF_032452875.1. NCBI lineage: Eukaryota > Metazoa > Chordata > Mammalia > Artiodactyla > Bovidae > Bos > Bos javanicus. The sequence goes on along the minus strand of NC_083897.1, from coordinate 37,803,907 downwards.
AGGGAGGGAGTGGTGGGTGGTGACCAGTCTAGGCGCAGGAGGAGCCATAATGGTGGGTTAGGCCTAGAGGAGAAGTGTGGTGCTCTGGGCTTGGTCAGTGAGCGGGGACAGAGGGAGGACACGCTCTTCCTCCTCAGCGGGAACATGAATTTCATTTTCCCTCCCTTTTAGCCGATTGACTGCTGAAGACCATGCCCTGCTCCAGATGGCCATCCACTTCTGTCTGGAGCAGGCTTCCCTGGTGATGTGGATCTTGCAGAACTTCGTGCCCCACCTTTTTCCTCAGTCTCAGCACAGAAGAGAGCCTTAAAACTAGCCTATGTGCCCTAGTCTCAAATGTTATTCCCAAGAGCATTGCTTTCTGCAGTAGTTTGATCGGGCTTCATCTTGTGCCTGTGCTGCTGCTTGTGGGCTCAAGGTCCACATAGTTTGTTTGGGGATTGTGAACTGCAGAAAATAAAAGTGAGCTGTCTCTGACTTTAATTTTAGCTTGTTCACTTCCTAACGTTGCATTCATCTTCTGGTTGGAGGGAAGGTTCTCAGATCCAGATATCCAAGGAGTACAACCCAAGTGAAGACGATGTATGTAAGAAGTGGGAGAATAAGAAAGTTGTTTATTGCCATTCAGTATTGATTTTTAAATATTTTGTCAGTTCTATAGTTACATTTATATACTAAGATATAGTGCCAGAACATTGCTGTTCAGTCTCTAACTAGTGCCCAACTCTTTGCAACCCCATAGACTGTAGCACACGAGGCTCTGTGTCCCTGCTTTCTCCTGGAGTTTGTTCAACTTCGTGCTCATTGAGTGGGTTATGCTGTCAAACCATCTCATCCTCTATCCTCTCATCCTCCTTTTGCCTTCAATCTCTCCCAACATCAGGGTCTTTTCCAGTGAGTCACCTTTTCACATCTGCTGGCCAAAGTGTTGAAGCTTCAGGTTCAGCATCAGTCCTTCCAATGAAAATTCAGGACTGATTTCCTTTAGGATTGACTGGTTTGATCTTGTAGTCCAAGGCACTCTTAGGAGTATCCTTGAATCCTGAAACCATGCTAAACTCATTAATTAATTGCAATAGCTATTTTGTAGATCTCATTGAGCTTCCTACACAGACAATCTTTTGTCTGTAAATACATACACGTTTATTTCTTCCTTTCCAATTAATGCATTTTAACTGGTTTCTGTTAAAATGAAATTGCCAACACTTTGGCACCTGGTGTGAAGAGCCAATGACCCTGAATATGGGAGAGATTGAAGGCAGGAGGAGAAGGGAATGACAGAAGATGAGATGGTTGGATGGCATCACGTCTCAATGGACATGAGTTTAAGCAAGTTCTGGGAGATGATGAAGGACAGGGAAGCCTGGCGAGAAGCACTCCGTGGGGTCGTAAAGTGTTAGACTTGACTGAGTGACTGAACAACAACACGCTGGTTTCTGTTATAATGGATTGGAGTTTCCTGCTTCTTTGCCTCCTGGTAATTTTACATTGGATGTCAAACATTATCAAATTTCCCTTGCATGCTTGATATTTTTCTATTCCTAAACTTATTCTTGAGCTTTATTCTGGAATCCTGTTAAGATGCTTGGAAACAGTTTGATCCTTTTGGGTCTTACTTTTTAAGATTGGCTCTGTAGGACCAGATCTTAGTGTAGGATGAACTTAATTAACTGAAATCGTCCATGTCTGAGAAGGCTGTAGCTGGAAACAAGGACTCTTTTTAAAAATTTTTTTATGAAAATTATTTATTTTGGGGTGTGTCACCTCTTGTTAACTCTGTGCAGGTTTTCTGTGCTTGAAGCCATCAGGGGCTACTCTCTAATTGCTGAACTCAGGCTTCTCATGCAGAGCCTTCTCTCGTTGAGGAGCAGGGACTCTAGATCGGGGTGAGCTCAGTAGATGTGGCACACCGGCTTAGTTGCACTGGGCATGTGGGATCTTCCTGGCCCAGGGATCGAACCCATGTGGCCCGCATTGGCAGGCAGATTGTTAACCACTGGGTCCGCCAGGGAAGCCAAAACAAGGAGTCCTATACAGTATGAGAGTGAGTTTATGTTTGTGTATGTGTTAGGAAGTGCTGTAATTTCATTATTTTACATGTAGCTGTCCAGTTTTCCCAGCACCATTTTTGTAGAAATTGATGAGCTGATTTCTTAAACAAATATTTTCTTTCTTTCTTTCGCCCCATCGGGCCTTATTTGGGGAATGTGGAAAATCATTGTGTCATGCGGGATCTTTTATTGCAGTGCACAGACACTCAAGTCGTGATGCCAAGGCTCAGTAGTTACCCCACTGCATGTAGGATCTTAGCTCCCTGACCAGAGATCGAAGTGATGTGCCCCTCATTGTGAGGCAGGTTCTTTCTTAAAAGATTCATTTGTTTGTTTATGTAATTTTGTCTGGGCTGGGTCTTTGCTGCTGCACACACGGGGTTTTTCTGGTTGTGGTGAGTGGGGGCTACGCTGTAGTTGTAGCAGATAAACTTCTCATTGGGGTGACTTCGCTTGTTGCAGAGCACAGGCTCTAGGCACTCTGGCTTCAGTAGTTGGCAGCTGTTGGGCTCTAGAGCATAGGCTCAGCCATTGTGGTGCTTGGGCTTAGCGGCCTTTTAGCTTGTGGGATCTTACCAGAGCAGAGATCAAACCCATGTTCCCTGAATTGGCAGGTTGAGTGTCATCCACTGGACAACCAGAGAGGTCCCTGAGAAGCTGATACTGAAATTTATGTAAGAACAGAAGCCCAATGATGGCCCAAAGAATTGTGACTATACACAGATAAAAAGACTAAGACAGTCTAATTTCATAGCTTACTGTACATGTCCAGCACTGGAGCTGTGGATCCATGGGACAAGACTGACAATCCGGAAGCATTTCCAACTTTTAAGTTTAATCAGGTCCCACTTGTTTACTTTTGTCTTTATTTCTGTTACTCTAGGAAATGGGCCATAGTGGATCTTGGTTTGATTTATGTCATAGAGTGTTCTGCCTGTGTTTTCCTCTAAAAGTTTTATAATAGTTTCTAGTCTTCCATTTAGGTCTGTAATCCATTTTGCATTTATCTTTATGTATGCTGTTTGGAAGTGTTCTAATTTCATTCTTTTACATGTAGCTGTCCAGTTTTCCCAACACCATTTATTGAACCAGCTGTCTTTGTTCCATTGTACATTCTTGCCTCCTTTGTCAAAAATAAGGTACTGGGGCGGTCCTAAAATGATGGAGGAATAGGACTGGGAGACCACTTTCTCCCCCACCACAAATTCATCAAAAGATCATTTGAATGCTGAAGAACTTCCATGAAACAACTTCTGAACACTGGCGGAGAACACCAGGCTCCCAGAAAGGAATCCCATTCTCTTCAAAAGGAGGTAGGACAAAATATAACAGACAAAAAGAGAGGCAAAACAGTTAGGGACAGAGACAGTCCTAGGGAGGGATTCATGAAGGAGGAGAAGTTTCCAAACAGCTGGAAACCAAGTTTCCAAACAGCTGGAAACCCTCTCACCTGCGAATCTGTGGGGAGTTTGGAATCTCAGAGGGCAACATAACTGGGAGAAAGAACAAAAATCCCCACAGAATAGGCGCCTAACCACAACTCCCAGTGGAAAAGTAGCCCAGATGCTTTTGTCTGCCACGAGCGAGCAGGAGCTGGATAGGGAGGTGTGGGTTCCATGCTTAGGGTAAGGACCAGGCCTGAATGCCCTGAGGACAATCTGCGGGAGCTATCATGAAATAGCAACCCCAACTGTGGGATAGCCACAGAGAAAAAAAGAGAGAGAGAGAACTTTCCAGCAAAAGGCTCTAACCCAAGGTACAGCCTGGCCCTGGCCACTCAGAGAACAAAGGACTGAGCGAATAACAAAGGAGAGCTGGCTGGCTGCGGGATGGCCCCTCGCCCGCCAGAGGCAGAGAGGCAGGCGTGTGACAGCCGTAGCCAGAAGGCGAGGGGCCATCTCAGCCGCAGAGATGGCATCCTCCACCAAACTGTGAGCAGGCTCCCAGTTGCTAACCATGTCTTCCTGGGATCCTGGACGGTTGACATCTGCCCGGAGGGTCACAGCCTGAGATCAGCTTCCTAGACAAGACATAGGCACACCTGAGATGGTGCCCTCCCAGTGCACCCGGGAAACCAAGCAGCCAGACCAGGGAGGTGATTAAGATGCACGGTCCACCTGGGACTGTGCGCTCGCCAAGCACCTGGCTGGCTGAGGTGCTCAGACCTGGGAAGGGCACAAAACTCACGCCCAGCCAAGCCTGTGCCCTTGTGCAGTACCCAAGAACCTGAACCTGAGCAGCTCAGCTCTGTGAGGTGCACGAAAACACAGGGTCTGCTTTGGACAGTTCCCCTGCAGAGCAACTTGGAGCCTAAGCAGTGTAGACCGGGAAAGCACATGCCGTGGTGAGCTGGGGCTAACCCAGTGTGGTCCATACACTGTGAGCACTCCCCACACACGCCAGTGATGTTTGTTTGCTGTGTTCCTCCCTCCCCTCAACACAACTGAACAAATGAGCCTAAATAAGTGACCCCCCTGCCCCCTTGTGTGAGGTCAGAAATTAGACACTGAAGAGACTTGCAAACAAAGGAAGCCAAAATAAACAAAGAAGAGGGAACCACTCTGGAACTGACAGGAGCAACAAATTAAAACCCTGTAGTTAGCATTGACTACGTATTGGAAGGGGCCTATAGACCTTGAGAAGAAGTATAAGCTGGAACAAGGAACTATCTGAAACTGAACTGACCCCACATTGCCCTCAACAGCTCCAGAGAAATTCCAAGATATATTTTTACTATTATCATTTTTTATAATAATAACACCCATAATTTATAGAATTTCTGCACTTGACATATTTTATATATTTGGAATCCACAAAAATAGCCTTACATCTTTGAATTGCTCTTATTTTTAAGTTCTTTATTACTCCTTTAATTTTCATTTTTGCAACCTACTATTACCTTACCAAAACAAGACCCTATTTTTAAAGCAAATTTCATATATATATCTTTTATAATATTTGTGATTGATTTTGTTTCATGTTTTTAATATTGTATTTTTGAGAGTCTAAATTCTACTCTAGATTTTTCATCTTTGGTTTTTTGTATTTGTTATCAATTTTGTACCTTTAAGAATCTAATATTCAGTGTCCATTTCACTTAGGGGTGTGATTACTGGCTTGATTGCTCTCTCCTCTTTTGGCTCTCCCCTTTCTCCCCCAGGTCACCTCTATCTCCTCCCTCCACCTTCTCTTCTCTACTTAACTCTGTGAATCTCTCTGGGTGTTCCAGGCTGTGGAGAACACCTAGGGAACTGATTACTGGCTAGACTGGGCTCTCCCACTTTGACTCCCTTTCTTCTCCTCCTGGTCACCTCTATCTCCCTCCTCCCTCTTCTCTTCTCTGTGTAACTCTGTGAACCTCTCTGGGTGCTCCAGATAGTGGAGAGCACATGGGCAAAGAATATTAGGAAAAGCAAAGAAAGGAATAAATGTAGAAAAAAAATAATTTAAAAAAAATAAAATTTAAAAAATATAAAAGGAAAAATAAAGTAAAATTCCACAGAAGTCAAACAGCCCAATGTAGAGGCACAGGTTTATAACAACAATAAAAACTGTTACTGAGGAAAACAAAACCAAAAACAACTTCAAAAGTTTAATTAGATTTCGTAGTGCCAATAAAATAGACAACTACAACACAGGGTGAAAACAAAAGGAAAAAAATGAAAAAATATCCAAAAGAGTCTACAGAGCAAGTGAAAACACAAGAATAATGTTTTTCTTGAACCAATGCTCAGAGTCCTTTCCCTCACTGGGAATCACAATCCACCTCACCTCCCTAGGATGCCCTCCAAAACTGTGCTGATCTCTGGACCTGTCGTGGGGCCAGCTCAGATTCTACTCTGGCCCTACTGTTTGTTCTTGTGTGTTCTTGTGTGAATCTGTGTGTTCTTGCCTCCAATGTCCACAGCTATCAGAACCAGTGAGTTTTGTTTTGTGGGAGCTCTCAATGTTGTTTATATATTCCATAGACATAGAGTCTGCCTAGCTGATTGTGTGGATTTAATCTGCAGCTTGTACAGCTTACTGGAAGGTTTTAGGTCTTCTTGCTTAGACACACTGCCCCCGGCTTTCCATTACGCTTTTATTTTCACCTCTGCATGTGGAAACCAGTATTGCCCAATATGCTCCAGTATTCTTTCCTGGAGAAAACCCCTGACAGAGAAGCCTGACAGGCCACAGCCTACAGGGTCGCAAAGAGTTGGGCACGGCCAAAGTGACCCTGTGTGCATAGACGCAAGATTTTTTTGCCTGGGGCACCTCTGCCCCAGGGACAGTTAAGTGTGAAGGTGGTGCAGCTGCTTGGCTTGCGGGGACCGTGTCAGCACAAAGTGTGCAGGTACACAAACTGCCTCCACCCCAAGAGTTACGGACCTCAATTCATTTCAGAAGCTCAGTCATGTCTGACTATTTGTGACCCCATGGACAGCAGCATGCCAGGCTTCCCTGTCTATCACCAACTCCTGGAGCTTACTCAACTTCATGTCCATCGAGTCAATGATGCCATCCAACCATCTCATCCTCTTTCATTGCCTTCTCCTTCCGCCTTCAATCTTTTCCAGCATCAGGGACTTTTCCAATGAATTAGTTCTTCACATTAGGTGGCCAAGTACTGGAGATTCAGC